>NC_060148.1:105469929-105771096 GCF_021461385.2 Schistocerca piceifrons
AATGTATTGCAAAACTGTACTGATCAGATGCTAATAAAGCCTGAAGAACCACTGGCTGCTGCGAATCATCTGTTGTTTCTGACATGAAAGGTGCTTCATCACTTAAGAACGACCATCACACACTGCAATACCAATCTGAGAAAATGGAGATGTAAGAAGAACAACTCCCGTGAATGTGCTGCAACACAAGACTTAACGATATGTGCAAAAACAGGCAAAACGATCACAGTGGCATACTTTATGATGGTAAATGACAAAGCCACCCATGTGTCTCAGTACTGGAAATTCATTTATCAGCCGGAACATTATGACTACCTACTTTATAGCCTGTACGTTCAAATTTGGCATGGATAATAGTGGAGCCTTATCATGGTATGGAAGCAGTGAGGCCTTTCTAGGCCGCTGGAGGGAGCTGGAACTACATCTGCACACACAAATCCCTAATTCCCTCAAATTCCGGGGAGGAGGGCCATGAGCTGTGACGCAGTGTTGAATCACATCCCAGATGTGTTCGACCAGGTTCAGATGTGGAGCGTTTGAGGGCCAGAAAACCAATTGGGACTTGTCACTGTGTTCCTTGAACCATTCCACCACTCTCCTGGCCGTGTGACATGGTACATTATCTAACTGAAAAAAAAGCTGTCAGAAAACATGATCGTCATGCAGGGGTGTATGTGGTCTGCAAACCAATGTACTATCCTCCTCGGCCGTCATGGTGCCTTGTACGAGCTCCACTGGACCCACGGATATCCACGCGAGTGTTCCCTGGAGCATGATGGAGCCGTCACCACCAACCTGTCTCCATCCCACAGTACACGTGTCAAGGAACTGTTGCCCTGGAAGACGACGGATTGGGGCCCTTCCAGCGGCATATCGAGATTCATCAGATCATGCCACAACATACCACTGCGCCAAGTTCGAGAGTCGATGGGAATGTGCCCATTTCAGTCGCAGTTGCTGACGTCGTTCACATTTGCAGACACATGGGCTGTCCGCTGTGGAGGCCTGTCACTAGGAGTGTTTGGTGCACTGTGTGTCTAGACACACTTGAACTCTGGCCAGCACTGAAGTTTGATGTTAGTTCCGCCACAGTTCGCTGCCTGTCCTGGTACACCAGTCTGCACAGCCCACGACGTACGACATCTGTAATGATGGGTGGCCACCCAACCCCACGACGTGTGGACGTGCTTTCACCATGGCGTCGCCACATGTTGAACACACTCCCCACGCATTCCCAGAACACCCGACAACTCGTGCAGTTTCCGTGCTGGACCTCTGGGCCATCACACTCTGTCCTCGATCACACTCAGGTATTTCACGTGCCTTCCACATTATAAACATGCACAGAATACTCACTGATACTAGAGATGCACCGTGCATGTGTCGACTAGCAATTATTTCTCGCAGGGTGACAGTTTCATCCCCCTGCGTGGGTTTATATCGCTGGTAGGTCGGTAGTCATAATGTTCTGGCTGATCACATCTAAAGAACAGTTACCAATCTGAAGTAAGTAAGTATTGATATAAAGCCTGAGGTTATTATAAATTATGCTCCAAGGTCGTTAATACCAAACATGAACAACAAGGGCCCTAACACGCTTCTGTGGGACACATTGCTAGTGGCTCTTGGCATGCTGTATGCAAAGTGGCCGATTCAGCGCTGCCCAGGCCTACCACACTTTTCCATGGAAACATTCCTGACACACTCTGTCCTCTGTCACCATCGAATGAGTATGGAGAGAGTTCTCGTGATGGTAGACTCACACTTTCACCCAGTCTCAAGCATGCTCAACCTGGTTCATGTAACAGCTGGAATGGTAGTTTTATTTGTTTGTGGATCAATATTTTAAGGATGTTGTACATGTCGTTGTTTTACAGCTTCAAGACAACAAACATAATTCTTACGATTCTTATGGACAGACATTTAGATATCTGCACATCTATTTTGACAAGAAGGGGCAGTTAGTCAGCAGGGACCTCATAGCAGACACCATATGGGCATTTGCCTGAAGTGATTTAGGGAAAACAGAATACTGAAGTCAGAATATCTGGCTGGTGAATATAGCAGACTCGTGGTGTACTGTTCGTTCATCTCTTAGTGACAGACCTGCATACTCGACCTACACAATATCAACTGCTATCAACACTATGACGATGATGTTAGGTTTTAATTTCATGTGCCATAACTTCCCATCGGCTTGCTGGAAAATACTGAGCTAACATCCCTCCACAATGAGTGAGATATTGGGCTCAGAGATATGTCAGTATTTTCCAGTACAGAACATTGAGATGAAGTTTTACACAAAAACAAAATGCAGATGACTGTGGTGTGTTATTATTATTTACTTGTGTTACATTCTTAGGAAACCTCTGTGTTATCAACTAATACTTCACTGTATAGAACTTAGTGCTTAACAGTTGGTTATTAACTGCATCTGTAAATATTTTCGTTTCTAGTCTCTTTAGTCTTCTTAAGCAATCTATTGGACATTTTTATTCCTCAGTACATACCCATGTTCATGAACACAGCAATTTCTGCTCTAATTAACTGACTGATAAATGTACTCACTGCTGTTCTTGCTTCATGTTAATGTTGTATTATTTTACTGGCATCAGCAGACAGAATTACTGATTTTCACAGGTGATACATGCATTATTGTGAAGGCTAGTAAAAAATCATGAGCAGAAAAAATAGTAAATTGTGCTTTTGGAAAAGTTACTGACTTGTAGCCTCTAATGGGCTGCCTTTAAAATTTGAAAACACACTCACACACAGACACACCAACTAGTTTTGTACTGTAAAAAGCATCCTACCACTGATTAACCGAGAATACAGAACACAAATAATTAACAGTGTAGAAGTTTTAAGTTGTTAAGTGCCCATACTGATGAAAAGTTGAACGGGAAAACCCGCTGAGTAGACTTGCTAAAATGTTTAGCTTTGTTTACTGTTGCAATGAGAATAATTTCCAACTCTGAGGATATAGAAGTCAGTAAGTTGATACACGTTCCATATTTTCATTCACTGATGTCTTAATGGAAAATATTCTTGGCTAACTCCTCAGAGAGGCAAAAAGTATCTTTTCCCCAAAGAAATTACTTACAATTATGTGAGTGGTCCTCACACATACGTCCAGAAAGTATCCCTTTAATAATCCGAGAATATTAATCACAGCCTCATAATTCATTTATGAACTTTAAAATTTGTTACAATCAGTGAATCCGAGTTTGAAAGTAACACAGATATTCATAACACTAGAAGCATTTGCTTTGCCCTTCATGCAACCTTGGCACAGAAAAACTGGAATATACACCATCTGAAGAAAAATTTCAGATCATAAAAGAGTTTTTCAATGTAGATTCAAGATGTGTCTCCTTAACAATCCCTTTTATTCCATAGAGGAATTCTTCAAGTGCATAGCACGTAGTCATGTGAATAGTATATTTTGGTTTAAAAAACTGTGTCTTATTTTTCTCCAAATGAGACAGTTCACATCAAACCGTTTATTTATTTATCTATCGTGACTATGATGTGTGGAACACGTCACTAAGTAACTTGACATGCTAGAGCCGTTTCTTTTTCTAGTATACCTTAATGACACTGTAACAACTTCAGCAGATGAGTCTGGAGACGTTTTTCTTGTGGATGTGATAGACACTATCTTTACACACTCGAATTAGGAACTGAATAAATTATATTCTGGAGGAAGTAGCTTTTGGTTTATAGGGGACAGGCTGATAAAATTGAAGTAGGAACATGCACTTTCTTGTGAATGAACGTGTCTTTTCTGGTGTTCAACTCCTACAATGGTGGTATACTGTATTCTTAAATGACAGGCACTTTTTTTTTAAGCCACCAGGTTTGTGACTAGTTTGATGCACCTCACCATGAATTCCTCTCCTGTGCTAATCTCTCCATTTCAGAGTAGCACTTCCAACATTTGTCTTCAATTATTTGCTGGATGTACTCCAATCTCTGCTTCTCTTTATAATTTCTACCGTCGACAGCTCCCTCTAGTACCATAGAAGCTATTCCCCAATATCTTAAAAGATGTGCTACAGTCTTGTCTCCTCTTCTTGCCAGTGCTCGAATATATTCCTCTCCTAACTGACTCACCAGAGAACCACCTCATTCCTTACCTCATCAGTCAACCTAATTTTCAGAAGTCTTCTGTAGCACCACATTTCAAATGCTTCGATACTCTTCTTTTCCGGTTTTCCGAAAGTCCATGTTTCACTTACCATACAATCCTATGCTCCAAACGTACATTTTCAGAAATTTCTTTCACAAATTAGGGCCTATGCCTGATACTGACACACTCCTCTTGGGAAGAAATGCTCTTTTCGCCAATGCTAGTCAGCATTTTTTGTCCTTTTTTGCTCCGTCTGTCATGGGTTATTTTTCTGCCTAGGTAACAGAATTCCTTAATTTCATCTACTTCGTGACCGCCCATTTTGATGTTAAGTTCGTCGCTGTTCTCATTTCTGCTACTTTCGTCTTTCTTCAATTTACTCTCAGTCCATATTCTGCACTCATTAGACTGTTCATTCCACTCAGGAAATCCTGTAATACTTGATCACATTCACTGAAGACAGAAAGGTCATCAGCGAATGTTATTTTTGATATCCTTTCACCTTTGATTTTAATTTCACTCTTTAACCATTCTCTTATTTCCATCACTGCTTTTACGAAGAATAGATTGAGCAGTAGGGGTGAAAGAGTACATCCCTGTCTTCCACTCTCATTGTTCCCTGTTGATCCTTGTACATGTCGTATACTACCCGCTCTTCACTTTAGCTTACCCTTATTTTACTCAGAATTTCGGACATCTTACACCATTTGACCTCGTCGAACACTTTTTCCAGGTCAACAACTCCAATGAAAGTGTCTTGACTTTTTCTTCCTTGCTTCCATTATCAACTGCAACGTCAGAATTGCTTCTCTAGTGGTTTACCTTTCCTAAAGCCAAGGTGACAGTCATCTAATGGACCCTCCATTTTAATTTTGTTTCTTCTGAATATTATTCTTGTCAGAAATTTGGATTATCAGATGTTAAGATGATTGTGCGATAATTCTCGCACTTGTCGGGTCTTGCAATCTTCAGAATTATGTTGATGATGCTTCTTCAAAAGTCAGATGGAACGTCCTCAAACTCATACATTCTACACACCAACGTGAATAATCATTTACTTTCGACTTCCCCAATGATTTTAAAAATTTCTGTGGAGTGTTATCTATCCCCTTTTGCTTTATTTGATCTTAAGTCTTCCAAAACTCTTTAAATTCCGATAGTAATACTGGATCCCGTATCTCTTCTATATTGATTCCTGTTTCCTCTTTTTTAGGTTAGAGGGTCTTTTTTAGGTTAGAGGGTCTCAGGAAACCACAGAAAAGGAGTTTGTCTAAAAAGGGGCAGGTAAAACAGAGTAAGGCAATTGTGGCAACAGTTGGTATTGTAGTTGTAAATTGTCGTAGCTGTTTTGGGAAAGAACCAGAAAGCCCTAATAGAAAGCGTTGAAGCTGAAATAGTTATAGGTACAGAAAGCTGGCTAAAGCCGGAAATAAGTTCAGCCGAAAATTTTTCAATCGACCTTTCAAAAAGGATAGATTAAACACAGTTTGTAGTGGAGTATTTATCGCTGTCAGAAGTAGTTTGCCTTGTAGCGAAATTGAAGTAGATACTTCCTGCGAAATAGTATGGGTAGAGGTTGTACTTGACAATCGAACTAAACTATTAATAGGATCGTTTTACCTACCCCCGACTCAGAAGATATAGTTGCTGAACAGTTCAAAGAAAACTCGAGTCTCATTTCCAATAAGTACCCCACTCATAAAATTATACTCGGTGGTGACTTTAATCTAGGCTCAATATGCTGGAAAAATTATACGATTGAAGCCTGCTGCGGGCATAAAACGTCATCCGAAATTTTACTGAATGCTTTCACAGATAATTATTTTGAACAATCAGTCAATGAACCCACTCGAAGAGTAAATTGTTTCTAAAGCATACTTGACCGGTGAGCAACAAATCCTGCACAAATAGTATCATGTCGAAACAGGGATTAGCGACCACACGGTAGTTGCTGCTAGGTTGAATACCGTAACACCTACAACCACCAAAAAGAAACGCAAAGTATACCTACTTAAAAAAAATGATAAAAAAGCTCTTAACGTCTTTTGAAGAGACAGTCTCCAGTCCTTCCCATCTGATCATGTAAGCGTAGAAAAGATGTGGAATGATATAAAACATAGTATCCACAGCCATTGTGAGATATATACTACATAAATTAATAAGTGATAGTACTGATCCCCCATGTTACACAAAACGGGTCAGATCGCTGTTGCAGACGCAACGAAAAAAGCATGCCAAATTTAAAAGAACGCAAAATCCCCAAGACTGGTAAAGTTTTACAGAAGTTAGAAATATAGCGCGTACTTCAATGCGAGATGCTTTTAATAATTTCCACAACGAAACTCTGTCTCGGAATCCGGCAGAAAACCCGAAGAGATTCTGGTCATACATAAATCACACCAGTGGCAAGACGCAAGCAGTACCTTCACTGCGCTATAAAAACGGTGTATGCACTGATGACTGTGCCACTAAAGCAGAGTTTCCGAAACTCCTTCACCAAAGAGGACGAAGTAAATATTCCTGAATTACAATCAAGAACAACTGCCGAGATGAGAAACATAGAAGTAGATATCCTCGGTGTAACGAAGCAGCTTAACTCACTTAAAAAAGGCAAGGCGTCCGGGCCAGATTGTATGCCAGTCAGGTTCCTTTCAGAGTAAGCTGATACAATAGCCCCATATTTAGCTCATAGAAAGATCCGTACCTAACGACTGGAAAATTGGTCAAGTAGCACCAATACCCAAAAAGGGAAATAGGAGTAATCAGCTCAGTACAGAACCGTATCACTAACGTCGATTTGAAGTTGGGTTTCGGAACATATACTGTATTATAACATTACGAATTATCTCGAAGAAAACGATTTATTGACACATAGTCAGCAGGGCTTCAGAAAATATCGTTCTTGTGAAATACAACTGGATTCGTGATTTCCTGTCAGAAAGGTCAGTTAGTAGTAACAGACGGAAAGTAATCGAGTAAAACAGAAGTAATATCCGGCGTTCCCCAAGTAAGTGTTACAGGCACTCTACTGTTCCTGATCTGTAGAGACAATCTGAGTAGCCGTCTCAGTGCGTCTGCAGATGATCCAGTCATTTCCCGTCTTGTAAAGTCGTCAGATGACCAAAACGAACTGCAAAATTAAGTAGATATGATATCTGTGTGGTGCGAGAAGTGGCAGTTGACCCTGAATAAAGAAAAGTGTGGAGTTATTCACACGAGTAATAAAAGAAATCGCCTAAATTTCGATTACGCGACGTCACACAAATCTGAAGAATTTCGATTACGCGATAAGTCACACAAATCTGAAGGCTGTAAATTCAACTAAATACTTAGGGACTACAATTGCAAAGAAGCTAAATTGGAACGATCACATAGATAATGTTGTGGGTAGAGCAAACCAAAGACGGCTATTCATTGGCAGAACGCTTAGAAGGTGCGACAGGTCTGCTACAGAGACTGCTTACACCAGCTTGTCCGCCCTATTCTGGAGTACTGCTGTGCGGTGTGGGATCAGCATCAGGTGGGACTGACGGATGACGTCGAAAAAGTACAAAGAAGGGCAGCTCCTTTTGTATTATCGCGAAATAGGGGAGATAGTACCGCAGACACGATACATGGATTGGAGTGACAATCATTAAAACAAAGGCGTCCTTCGTTGGGACGGGATATTCTCCTGAAATTTCAATCAACAGTTCCCTCCGTCGATTACGGAAACATTCTGTTGTCACCCACCTACATAGGGAGAAACGATCATCAGTATAAGGTAAGAGAAATCAGGGCTCGCACAGAAGAATTTAAGTGCTCGTTTTTCTCGCGCACCGTTCGAGAATGGGACGGTAGAGAGACAGCTTGAAGATGGTTCATTGAACCCTCTGCCCGGCACGTTATTGTGAATAGCAGAGTAATCACGTATCAGAACTCATCAGCTACTTCTAGTGGCTCATTTCCTAATTAAGTTACACCTTTACATTTCACAGTTCAGACTGATTTGTTCACTTAATAACCTAAGGACAGGTAACTTTGTTTTCTACGATTTAATATAAGACCATTCAAGACGATTTAATATAAGACAATTTAATATAAGACCATTTGAAAGAAAAGAAAATGAATTAACTTAACGGTACTGTTTGTGTTTGACAGAACACGACAGGAAAATCGTACTGCAAACACGTTCTTGGTGTTTATTTAATCACAATCCGGCTCTCAGTTTGTAGGTCAGCGTCACGTTGACACTTGACCATGAGTTACGGAGCTGAATGCCAGTTTGATATTAAGTGAATAATAGCTGCCGAACGTCAGGAAGGTGTTTCCTTTATGATTTTAAAAGCAAAGTTATGTCCGAATGAGGAACTAAGAGTCGAGATTTATAAATATTCGGTGACAAGTTGTCGTAGCCTCACTCATAAACGAATGTCACTAGCAGTAAGAATAAACTTACGCTAACAAACTCTGCGCTCTTGTCCTGGCGCCCCAGTGGGGACAGAGCGGACGCCGTGTCATCTTCTGCCAGTGGCGTCGTGGGAGGGGCGTGGAGGAGTGTGCGACCGCCACACCGCTCTCCAGCACACTGTCGACATCCAGGACCTGGAGCCGGTCTATCGGACGCAATCAGCTCGTGAAATGACATCACGAGGCTGAGGGCACCCCATTCCAGTCCTCCGAGGTAAAATACTTCGCAGTACTTGGAACCGAACACAGACCCCTTCTATACCACGTCTACAAACTGAGCATTGATCTGCTGGGTGGACAATAAACTTTGGTCTTTGTAGAAAGAAATTAACCTGTTGATAACTTTTCTGAGTGAAACTAAAAACAAAGTGGGCAATCACAACGTGATTTCTAACCCGATGCTCACTATTAGCCAAAATAGGTGTACTAAAAAGGTTGCAAGTCTCGTACAATTAGCAAAATATGACATAAACCCACCAGACAAAATGTTATTCACCACCTTAACTGAGCACACGTGCTGCTTTGGAGTGCTACAGATATTGCAGGACTGCTACCATGCAGTCACGTGACCCCCGCCACTGACTTCAGCCACAACACTGAGGTGGTAATCGCGGTGTGCTCGTGCAGGTCGCTTGTGACAGATCAGTAGATTAAGACGGGTCGACGTGTAGATCTTACGGAATGGCAGAAGTGATCTATAATTTTTGGACAAGCACATTAACAGACCCCGAATGAAGTTACCCAAGGTACTGGTTTGTCAACGCTCACTGTGCATGTGCCTGGAGGGAACGATGTACCAGTCACAGCGACAAAAGTCAGCGTAACAGTACTGTTCTTAAAGAGACTCTAACCGCCAGGACTGAGAACGACTGCCACTCTGAGTGAATGATGAGTCGTTTCACACCTTACACCAACTGCTGCTGTCAGTGAATGTGAGACGTGTGATGTGTCATCTTACTACACACGTTCTATTTACAGTTAATAAGTTTGTAAATTAAAATAGTGGTTAAGAGTAGGAAGCAGAGGAAACCTACACTATATGATCAAAAGTATTTGGACACCTGGCTGAAAATGACTGACAAGTTCGTGGCGCCCTCCATCAGTAACGTTGGAATTCAACATGGTGTTGGCCCAACCTTTATGACAGCTTCCACTCTCGCAAGCATACATTGAATCAGGTGCTGGAAGGCTTCTTGAGGAATGGCAGCCCATTCTTCACGGAGTGCTGCACTGAGGAGAGGTATCGATGTCAGTCGGTGAGGCCTGCCACGAAGTCGGCGTTCCAAAACATCCCAAATGTGTTCTACAGGATTCAGGTCAGGACTCTGTACAGACCAGTCCATTACAGGGATGTTACTGTCGTTTAACCACTTCGCAACAGGCCGTACATCATGAACAGATACTCGATCGTGTTGAAAGATGCAGAAACCATCTCGGATGCTCTTCAACTGTGGGAAGCGAGAAGGTACTTAAAACATCAGTGTACGCCTGTGTTGTGATTGTGCCAAGCAAAACAACAAGCGCCCTCCATGAAAAACACGACCACACCATAACACCAACGCCTCCGAATTTTACTGTTGGCACTACACACGCTGGCAGATGACGTTCACTGGGCATTCGCCATCCCACACACTGCCATCGGATGGCCACATTATGTACCGTGATTCGTTACTCCACACAATGTTTTCCCACTGTTCAATCGTCCAATGTTTACGCTCCTTACACCAACCGAGGCGTCGTTTGGTATTTACTGGTGTGATGTGTGACTTATGAGCAGTCTCTCGACCATGAAATCCAAGTTTTCTCACCTCCTGCCAAACTGTCATAGTACTTGCAGTGGATCCTGATGCAGTTTGGAATTCCTGTGTGATGGTCTGGATAGGTGTGTGCCTATTACACATTACGATCCTCTTCAACTGTCGGCAGTCTCTCTCAGTCAGAAGAAGAGGTCGGCCTGTACGCTTTCGTGCTGTACGTGCCCCTTCACATTCCCACTTCACAATCAAATTGTAAAGAGTGGTCCTAGAGATGTAAAGGAGTGTGGAAATCTCGCGTACAGACGTATGACACAAGTGACACGCAACGACCTGACCAAGTTACGAATCCGTGAGTCCCACAGAGCGCCCCATTCTTCTCTCTCCCGCTGTCTGATTACTACTGAGTTTGCTGATATGGAGTACCTGGCAGTAGGTGGCAGCATAATGCACCTAACATGAAAAACGTTTGTTTTTAGGGGTGTCGGGATACTTTTGATCACATAGTGTATGTAGATGGGTGTAAACTTTTATTAAAGAGAGGTTAGCGAAAACTACATCATGATCCAAACCTGGAATCACGAGGGATTAGAATTTTGTTACTAACTGCTTAATTTTCAGAATATGACAGCTACAAGAATTGATTGAAGCGCAGGAGGAAGACAGTGCCCACAAAAATCCCAAGTCATCATGGCAGTAGCTTGGCTTGTCGTGTCAGGAGAAAAAATACTGTGTAATTTGCAGAGACAGACACCCCCTGAGGTGCTAACAGGTGAAACAGTCACAGGCAGTGTAGAACTGAAAGGAAAAATAGTCCCTCATAGGATTACACGTTGTCAGCGTTGGGAGGTATAAGAAATTATTTAATGGATGGTCAGGAGAGTGTTTCAGTGGGGCCATCGAATTAGGCCATTATAGTATGAAAAGCATTATTTGTCCTAGAGTGAACTGTCTGACGTCACTGCAGCCAAAAAATGTGAGCAGAGAGGATGGCAACCAGTTCTTCAGTGAGAAAGCGCCAGGTGTTGGAAGAAACTGGACAGGCAAAAAATTGGTGCTTCACCTCTATGGCATAACAAGCTTTTCTTGCTCATTCCCAGTTAACAAACTGCCATGAAATACAGTTTCATAGGAAGTGCGTCTGTTTGACATTGATGAAGTATATTTTGTTTTGTGACAATCTACCATTCGGTGGACCACTCAGTACAGAAGTATTGTTACAAGGTAGAACTGTAAATTCGTCTACACACATATGACTACCACTGTGTCTCATGAGAGAAGCAATCCGTGAGTGCTGGTGGTAAGGAGGTGGGTGGGCAAGGAGGAAGTATAGAAAGGAAGCGGTGGGGGAGGGTGCTGTGTTGCTTGTGGGAACACGCAGGAATGCGATGGGGACATGACAAAAAACAAGCTGTCAGTCCGCATGACAAACTGTGACCAAGATGCAGCTGGACACCCAGTTGCTGAATATGCTGCCCAATACATTGGACCTCAGTTCAGTGACTGCTTCACAGCCTGGGCCATCTGGATCCTTACTAACAGCACCAGCTTTTTCTGAATTGAGCAGGTGGGAACTCTCCTGCAATTATCTTACCTTCCCATCTTTGCTATTCCTTTTGCTCCACACTCCTATCCCATTCCTGCTCCCACTCCAGCTCTACACAGCCTTCTGTTTCATCAGTTCCTTTACTACTCTGTTTCCTCTCATCTCCCTTTGCCATTCCCCTTCCCACCTGCTCAACTGGTACCTTTAAGGGAAGTTCAGCTCCGTATGACAAACCTGAAGAGTCTTATGAACTCCAGCGGTCATTATCAAGTTCTCAGCCGGTGTCACAAGGTGTTACCTTGATGTCTCCTAGATGACCAAAGTTTCTGTCCTGTCTACTGACTAACTAATATTAGTCTCGGAAAATAGAGGTACTAAAGGTAGCTTAGAGAACAAATATGAGAACTGGAGAAGAGGATTAGACGTGCGACTATGAGTTGGTTCTTTCAGTGGCGTACGTACCCTTGTACAGAGCAAGAGTGAATGCAGTCGGCAGCGACGCCGCGGATGAGGCCCCTGGTGAGCTCCCTGGAGCTGTCCTCCGTGAGGTGGCGGACCTCCGCGAGGGCGCGGCCGCACCCCTCGTCCTCCTCGTGGCCTCTGCGCGGCACCAGCCGTGTGGCGGCCGGCACCGCGACGGACGGCGCCTCCAGGTTCTCGCACGTTTCGAACAGATAATAATTTCCTGCGAAACGATTTCCAGTACTCATTAGGCTGGCACACTGACTGATCAGACAGGTTCTTATTGACTACTACTGTCTAGACGGTCACTAGCAGCCATTGAAATTGCAACACAAAAAAATCGACTCCACCGAAACCGAACGTTGCCAGGTTGAACTGGTCGCTCCCATATATCTCCGGCACCTTGTGTCATCGTACACAGTAAATGGCTCGCAAGTTAGACAAAAATCCTTAAATTTCTGACATCTTAAGACCTGTGAGTGGTCTGCAGACCTCTCACCTCCGAGATCTCCATCATTCTGCCTTCAGCAAAATATTAAGTTCCTGGAAGACGAAAATCGTGTGGCGGACGGAGACTCGAGTTCGGGACCTTTTAATTCGCGGGCAAGTCCTCGATTGGTAGAGCACTTGCCCACGAAAGCCAAAGGTCCCGAGTTCGAGTCCCAGTTGGGCACACCGATTTTATCTGCAAGAAAGTTTCGGGTCCAGAGTTCGAGTCTCAGTCAGGCACACAGTTTTAATCTGCCAGGAAGTTTCATATCAGAGCACGCTCGACTGCAGAGTGAAAATCTCATTCTATGTTTCCAATGCTGTCCCAACGTACATCAGTACAGAGAGTGTTGGGCTGTTACGTCCAGCACGTCCTGCAGACCTCTCACCCATTGAAAGCACCTTGTCACGTGTTGCTAAAAAACGGGCACGTCAAAACTGACCAGCCATTGAGCACTGGTACAGAGTTGAAGAGGGGTAGAATGTGACTATACCTGTCATCTAAGCTTTAGTTCGACTCAACGTCCAGTCAGATCACAGCCACTGTTGGTGCCGCAACTGGAGGCTCTGTGTGCTACAGCTTGTATAGTCATCAATCAGCTAACAACGTAATCATATAATCTGCTTGTATTCAGAATACACACAGAAAGTACAGTTTATTTATTTTCTGCACCTTCTGCTGTTACGAATCTAGTAACGAAATGTGGGCTTCTACATCCATAATTTAGCGACGACTTTGGTGTACAGCATACCAGCTACTAGGAATTTCCTGAAGGAGTGATACTAGGAGCCGGACTGGGACTCGGACTCGGGAACTTTACTTTTTGCTCTCCGGACTGAGCCACCCAAGCACGACTCACGACCCCTCCTCACAGCTTTACCTCCGCCAGTACTTCATAGAAGTTTTCCTGCTGCTACACTTACGGGATTAGCACTCCTGCTTCATCCAGTTTTCTGATTTTGCACATTTTCTGCAGTTTTTGAGGTGTGACAGGAATCACTCGTCTTTTTTAAACAAAAATCTTGTTCAATACTGCAGCATTTTCAAGAACAGTTTCAAATGTCATCATTCGTTAAAACACTTCAGCGTCGATTGTAATGATACGTTCACTACCATACCCTTTTATCTCCGACACATAACGCTTCAGCTTAGTGAAGCATTATACACTTAAGCGCCTAAGAAACTGGTATAGGTATGCATATTCAAATGCAGAGATATGTAAACAGGCAGAATACGGCGCTGTGGTCGGCAAGGCCTATATAAACAAAAAGTGTCTCGCCCAGTTGTTAGGTCGGTTACTGCTGCTACAGTGTCAGTTAATCAAGACGAGTTTGAATGTGGCGTTCCTGTCGGCGCGCGAGCGATGGGACACAGCATCTCCTAGATAGCGATGAAGTGGGGATTTTTCCGTACGACCATTTCACGAGTGTACCGTGAATATCTGGAATCTGGTAAAAGTCAAATCTCCGACACTGCTGCGAACGGAAAAATATCCTGGAAGAACGGGACCAACGACGAGTGAAGAGAATAGTTCAACGTGACAGAAGCCCCACCCTTCTGCAAATTGCTGCAGATTTCAATTGTGCGCCATCGACAAGTGTCAGTGTGCGAATCATTCAACGAAACGTCATCGATATGGGCATTCGGAGCAGAGCGCTTATTCGTGTACCCTTGTGACTGCACGATACAAAACTTGACGCCTCGCCTGGGCCTGTCAGCACCTGCACTGGACTGTTGATGACTGGAAACATGTTGCCTGCTCGGACGAGCCTCGTTTGAAAGTGTATCGATCGGATGGACGTGTACGGGTGTGGAGACAACCTCATGAACCCACGGACCTTTGCTTGTCAGTAGGGGACTGTTCAAGCTGGTGGAGGCTCTAGATACTAGATACGACTGCTGTTCAGAAGAGATCTTCACGCCGTAGTACTCTTTCGGATTTATGGACAGCCCTGCAGGATTCATGGTGGCAGTTCCCTTCAGCACACCTTCAGACATTAGCCGAGTCCATGCCACGTCGTGTTGCGGCACTTCTGTATCGCTCGCGTGGGCCTTACACGATATTAGTCAGGTGTACCAGTTTCTTCGTCTCTTAAGTGTAAAATAAATGAGATGTTGTGGTTGGCATTGTTGTGGATAGGCAACTGTTGGCGGTGTTTTCTGTGTTCATTTTCGTAACGTCTTTTTGTAATCTACATTGTTGTATGTGTGGTTTGCTAACATTTTGGAAGAGAGAACCTATATCCATGTTGAAGCAGTAACGAAAGAACTGATCAGTGAAATTCCTAGAAGTAGCGCTGCAAAGTGATGTGCAATGGAGCGAGCTTGTAAGGACGGTAACAGGTAAGGCGAATGGTCGACTTCGGTTATAGGAAAGCGTAGCTCATCTGCAAAGGAGGCCGCGTATAGAAGAATTGTGCGGTCCATTCTTGAGTACTGGTCGCGTGTGTGGTACGTCCGCCAAGTCGAACTGTGGGAAGATGTCGAGGCAAATCAGAGGAGTGTTCCTGGACTTGTTACCGGTAGGTTCAATAAACACGCGAGTGCTACTAAGATGCTTGGTGACGTCAAATGGGAACTCATGGAGTGAAGACGATGCTCCATTCGCGAAAGACTGCTGAGGAAATTCACGAGTGGAACGGAACTGACTAGCAGTGGCGGACTGAACCCTCCTGCATTCACTGTGTGTTGGCCGGGGCAGTACGTACGTATATTTAGATGGAATGCTTGTTACAGGCTGCTTTCCCTTGAACTACACATGAGGGGTTCCCCAATGCTTTGCGTATTGTACACGAGAAGAATGAAATGCGTATGTGGCTCTAATTTAATCTCTGATTCCAAACTTTTTCACTGGATCGTCACCCTATATAGGCTTTCGAGTAATAGCTGAGACTAGGTTGGCCTCTACAGCGTTCTCATGATGCTCTTACGCGACTCAGAGAAGCCTGTGGCCATTGGAATTGCTCTCTTCGTTGTTGTTGTTGTGTTCTTCAGTCTGAAGACTTGTTAGATGCGGCTCTCCATGCTACTCCTGTGCAAAACTTTTCATCACCGACTAACTACTGCAACCTACATCCCTCTGCATCTGCTTACTGTATTCATCTGTTGGTCTCCCTCTACAGTTTTTGCACCACACGATACATGATCTACCCATCTAATCTTCAGCATCCTTCTGTAGCACCACATTTCAAAAGCTTCTATTCCTTTCTTTTGTAAACTATTTACCAGCCATTTTTCACTTGCACACATGGCTACACTCCATTCAAATACTTTCAGAAAGGACTTCCTGACATTTAAGTCTATACTCGATGTTAACAAATTTCTCTTCGTCAGAAACGCTTTTCTTGCCATAGCCAGGCTGCATTTCATATCCTCCCTACTTCGACGATCATCAGTTATTTTGCTTCCCAAACAGCAAAACTAATTTCTAGTTTAGTATTCAAGTGCCTCACTTCCTAATCCAATTCCTTCAGCACCACCTGATTTAATTCGACTACATTCCATTATCGTCGTTTTCCTTTTGTTGATGTTCATCTTATACCCTCCTTTGCTCTCTTCGCCTACCTTCGGTATCCCCATTTAATGGTTTTTGGTATGCATCCCATTCATTTGACCAGTAAGCAGGGCTGGGTTGCACGACCGTTTTGTAAGGAAGCTCCCGTATAGACTAATTAGTCGTTAGACACAGCTGTACTCCCACACCCGTGGTTATGTTGTGATGAGTAACGGAGCAGTATACCGACCTTACAGTTCGGCCCTCGGTGCATGGACAGGGTGAATCACTTCTTTGTAATCTTCTCCTAGCATTTTCTCCAATGCAGTTTTAAAATTGGTAATTAGGTGATTGTATTCACGCAACATTCTCTTTTTTCCACGCCTCGCATTTATCCCTACAGGCTGCATCATTGGCTCCATTCCCCACTATGTCTGTCTGTAGGGACTGATGGTGATGGTTAAGTGGAGGACGCAAAGAGGCAATTACGGTAAATTTCACCTTGAATCGTAAGAGTAGGTGAAAACCTGGCTTTTTTACCTCCGTACCCGTAGCAAATGAAGTCGTCTCAAACCATGCATTGCATTTCCCAATTATATTTTAACAACACATTGATTCATTACATTCCGTCAAAAATGCAGTTTTTAGGGGTTCCTCTGGCTTTCCTAGGAATGTAAGTGAGAGCTCGTCTCCAGAGCAAATCAGACCAACCATTTCTTCCTACGATTTCAACGCGTTACGATGTTTACATTTTTGATGTATCCTCCCTAAGATGACCAATCGATGATTAACGTAGTCAGTTAAATGATTCATAATTAAATGCAGCTCACTAAATGCTTCTCACATTTTACATGTAAAGGTACGTAGTCTCTCTGTTTGTTATATCGCATTTAAATAACGCCGTCGCTCAGAGTGTTGAAGCGTCTCGGAAGCTGTAAGTGACCTGTGACACTCGGTGTCTAAAATGCAGCGTGTCAGTGACTGGTCTGTCTCTGCAGCTGTTACTGCCGCGTGATGTTCTGCGTGTAAGGTCCGGCGGCTCTGAGACTGCTTCGAGGTTTGATGAGTTCGAGAAACTTTCGCAGACCGAGCTATCTTAGAAAATATTCTAAATCAGACTTACGTTTACGAAGCGCAGCATGAAATAAACGATAATCGGTGCGCATCTGGCAGCACGCCAACCTCCAAAACTCTGTGTATAAAAACAGGACCTTAATGTTCTCGTACCTGAGGTTATGTTAATGATAAAAAGGTAGGGCCCAGTGTTGTGGATGGACCTTGGGCTAGAGGCCACTTGCATACCCAGCAGAAGGTTCCTCTCAGTGCTACTATCCTACAGTACAGGATCAAAGTACGAATAGTACACACTCCACCCTGCTTAGGCAAACGGGGCAAATCGGTTGGCTCTTTTTGCATTTGACGTGGTCTATAATGTGTTTGGGCAACGGCCTTGCCGCAGTGGATACACCAGTTCCCGTCACATCACCGAAGTTAAGCACTGTCCGGCGTGGCCGGCACTTGGATGGTTAACCATCCGGGCCGCCATGCGCTGTTGCCATTTTTCGGGGTGCACTCAGCCTCGTGATGCCAATTCAGGAGCTACTCGACCGAATAGAAGCGGCTCCGGTCAAAGAAAACCATCGTAACGACCGGGAGAGCGGTGTGATGACCACACGCCCCTCCTATCTCCATCCGCAGCTGAGGATGACACGGCGGTCGGATGGTCCCGATGGGGCACTTGTGGCCGGATGACGGAGTATTTATAATGTGTTTGCTGAAACTGACAGAGGCACCGTTAGTTTATATGCGGTTCCTTGGAAAACCATACAAAAAAGGCTTTTTACTATATTTTCGCCTGCACCGGCTGACCAGAACCCAGCCGAGGATTCCAAGACAGCGATGCACAGCAAATATCCCAAAGATCCCGGTCTCAAACAACCTTGAAAATTGTTTTCATAACTTTTTACATTCCGAGATACAGAGAGGTTAAAAGATATCCTACTTGTACACGCAAAATACGCACCTATAATCCGGTTTGAGACGAAATCATGATACATAAAGTGACGTAACAAGAAGAAATATGCTGCAAGGTGTCTCCGTTATCATTTGGGAACTTCATGTTGTAAAACTAAAATCCATTTGATCCTAAAAATCAGGTCTGAAGGCGAAACTCAGTTTTGCGTTATTTCAGTTTCACATACTCTATGTGGACAAAAGTATCTGGGCACCTGCTTGAAAATGACTCACAGGTTCGTCGCGCCCTCCATCGGTAATGCTTGAATTCAATATGGTATCGGCCCACCCTTAGCCTTGATGCAGCTTCCAGTCTCGCAGGCATACGTGTAATCAGGGGCCTTTGGGAATGGCAGCCCATTCTTCACGGAGTGCTGCACTGAGGAGAGGTATTGATGTCGGTGAGGACTGCCACGAAGTCGGCGTCCCAAAACACCCCAAAGGTGTTCTATAGGATTCACGTCAGGACTCTGTGCAGACCAGTCTATTACAGAGATGCCATTCTCGTGTAACCACTCCTCCACAGGCAGTGCATTATGAACAATGCTCGATCGTGTTGAAAGATGCAATCGCCATTCCCGAATTACATTTCAACAGTGGGAAACAAGAAGGTTCTTAAACCATCAATGTACTCCTGTGCTATGGCAGTGCCACCCAAAACAAGGGGTGCAAGCCCCCTCCATGAAAAACACGACCACACCACAACACCACCGCCTCCGAATTTTACTATCGGCACTACACATGCTGGCAGGTGACATTCACTGGGCATTCGCCATTCCCACTCTCTGCCATCGGATCGCCACATTGTGTACTGTCATTCGTCACTAAACACAACGTTTTTCGCTGTTTAGTCGTCCAGTGTTTACGCTCCTTACACATCCAAGGATCGTTTGGCATTTACCGGCCTCATGAGTGCCTTATGAGCAGCCTCTCGACCATGAAATCCTCCCGCCTAACTCTCGTAGTACTTGCAGTGGATCCTGATGCAGTTTGGAATCCCTGTGCGATGGTCTGGTTAGATGTATGCCTATTACACGTTACGACCCTCTTCAACTGTCAGCGGTCTCTGTCAGTCAACAGACGAGGTCGGCCTGTACTATTTTGTGCTGTACGTGTCCCTTCACGTTTCCACTTCACTATCACATCGGAAACAGTAGACCTAGGGACGTTAAGAGTGTGGAAATCTCGCGTACAGATTCATGACACAAGTGACCCCCAATCACCTGACCACGTTCGAAGTCCGTGAGTCCCGCAGAGGGCCCCATTCTGCTCTCTCACGATGTCTGATGACTACTGAGGTCGCTGATATGGAGTACCTGGTGGAAGATGGCAGCACAATGCACCTAATATGAAAAACGTATGGTTTCCGGATTTCCCGATACTTTTGATAACGTAGTGTAAGTGAAGTATCTATATTTTATTGGCCAATAACTTTTTTTTCATATAAGTTTCATGCCCTATTGCAACAGGGAAAGGAAAGAAAACAACTGAGAAATGTTCGTATCGGACAGAAAAAATGCGAATATGTCCCTGTTTAATTAAAAGACCCTTGACTGAAAACTGAGAGCTATCTCCCCCACTCTACGTTCCTCAGCACCTCTAAAGATGTTGACATGCAAACATACTCACGCTCTTTTATGCTGAGAGAGAAGAAGAGAGTGGCAGTGGCGAAGAGACAGAAAAGTAATAAATACTGAAGGATGGTAGAAAGTGGTTGTGCTGTAGAAAATGCAAACGGGACAGTGGCAGTGTGGGGGGAACAGAGGAGCTCAGCGCCAGTGGAGCACATATGAGAGTGACAGAACTGTTCTTTGAAACGAGTGAAGGAGACAGTCCCAGGGCTGGAGGAGAGCCAGCGATATTAAGAGACAGACAGAATGAAGTGTATGACATGACAAAGAAGAAGAGACACAAGCAGTGGGGAGGAAGAAATAGTATATTACCAATAAGAAAGAGCAAGAGAGAGACAGCGACAGTGACAGAAGGGTGTAGCAGTAGGACAGAATGAAGGGGTGTGTGGCTGTGAGACAGGAGAGAATGACAGAGATACACAAAGTTATAATAGCGATGATGGGCTGAATGGGTGGGTGAGGAAGGGCATCTAGAAGTGGATGAGTATTAGCCGTTTACAGGGGTGGACTACTGGATGTGAGCGGGTTTCAGGCAGTGGAATTTGTTGAAGTCTGCATGTAAAATTTTACCGGTGCAGAAGAAAGTAGCTGCTAACCCACTTTTTGAGTGAGAGCCTTTTAAGGAAATTATTTTTTTTGTGCTCCGACAGGAGCGATTTTTCCACTGGTAGTGGTATGTTTCTTATAGGTTTCCCAGCGTAATAGCTGGCCGGTGTGGCCGAGCGGTTCTAGGCGCTTCAGTCTGGAACCGCGCAAGCAGTACCATCGCGGGTTCAAATCCCGCCTCGGGCATGGGTGTGTGTGATGTCCTTAGGTTAGTTAGGTTTAAGTAGTTCTACGTCTAGGGGACTGATGACCTCAGATGTTAAGTCCCATAGTGCTCAGAGCCATTTGAACCATATGAACCAGCGTAATAGTTTTAAACACGGTTCTCAGGCTTACCTCCGCATTTTGTCATTGCGCCTCCACAATATTACCCCGTAAAAATCGTACGGCTTCACCAAGTGGTGTAGCAGCTATTTTTAAAACTGCAGAAACCACACACACGAGTAGACCTCGGTTTCGCACTGTAACGGTTTAATCTGTAGACACTTGTAGTCGTCGACATCTGCAGGAGTGTCGTCTACGTGATACTCACGTATACCATTATACCATGTTTAAAAATGTGGATAATACTCCTAAAGATAATACAACTACCCAACTTAAAAAAAGATCGAAAAGATGTTTAATAAATACGAGTAGATTATATTGAAAACATTTTAGAAACCGAAAAAAAGATAGTGTTATAGAGACAAGGAAACAAGAAACATTAAGTGCTGAACAGCTACACAATTTAACAGGATTTTTTTCTTCTTCTTCCCTGAGTTGACCACATTCTCCTTCGGGGTTCAAGCTATCTCCATACCAGATTTTATCCAAATTGGTTCAGCGATTTAGTCAGGACAATCTAACACACTGAGTTACTTTCTCATTTGTAATATTTGTATGGGTTGTATGTTCCCTGTACTGTACCAGTTAACCGTTGTTCACCACCGCCTTGGCGTACGACTGAGCACATGTGACCATTCCAATATGTTTACAAGTTGTAATACCCAGGTATTTCTACGAGATGAGTGATTCCTATGTGTGAAGTGCACGATTTTATACTTCTGAACATTTAATGCAAGTTGCCAGTCTTTGTGCCAGTTTGAAATCGTATCGATTTTCGACATATGGTTAGAGCTTTGTGCCGGTTTTTTCAGGTAGCACTTCATTATAGATAACTGTGTCGTGTGAGGTTATTATTAATATTTCCCACTGCGTAATCAACATTCAATACGAACGTAAGTTTCTCAAAGTACACTCTAACACAAAGAAGAAACGACGCACCACGAAGAAATTATCCCAATCGGTAGATGTGGTGTACAGATATAAACAAATAAGTGATGGCA
Organism: Schistocerca piceifrons; assembly: GCF_021461385.2. NCBI lineage: Eukaryota > Metazoa > Arthropoda > Insecta > Orthoptera > Acrididae > Schistocerca > Schistocerca piceifrons. Next base: position 105,491,831 of record NC_060148.1, read on the forward strand.
AGTGAAGAAAAAAACTGATAAATTTTTCCAGAGAATGAGCTTCACAAATTGAGCAAGTCAGTAACGTGCTGGTAAAACTCTGCCCCTTATGCCAGCAGTTTTCGGCTTAGCATTGACTGACAGAGTCGTTGGATGGGCTGCTGAGGGACATCGTGCGAAATTCTGCTCAGCTGGCAAATTAGATCGCCAAAGCCTCGAGATGGTAGGAGGGCTCCTTCCACAATGCTCCTTACGTTCTTTATTGGGGAGAGATCCGGCGACATTTCTGCCCAAGGAAGTGTTTGGCAAGCAGGAATACGAGCAGTAGAAATCCTCGCCGTCTGCGGGAGAGCATTATCTTGCTGAAATATAAGCCCAGGATGGTCTGCCATGAAAGGCGACAAAAGTGGGCGTACGAAATCGTCGACGTACTACTGTGCAGTAAAGACGGTGCAGATGGCTACCAGAGAGTTCCTGCTACGAAGGGAAAAGAAACGTCACCCCAGACCACTCCTGGGTGCCGCGCCACGTGGCGGGCGACATTCTGGTTGGTGTCCCGCCATTGCGCGGGACGACTGTAGACACGTCTTTGGTCTGAAAGCTCAGTGACTGGAGTAGAATCGTCTTCACTGATGAATTCTGCTTCGAACTGAGCCCCGATGGCCAGTGGAGAAGTGTCTGGAGGCGCCCCAGACAGTGGTAAGGTGAGCCAAACAGCTGCTTGCATAAGGCCAGAGGTTGATCAACGTGTTACAGACTTGCTCAACTTGTGAAGTTATGTTTTTTTTTTCAATAAATCATCCAATTTAAACTACAATTACATGTTTGTCGGTCCATGTACATTACATCTACCGATTCCCGTTCCATTCGCATAATTCTTGGTGCGTCGTATTTATTTTGTAGTGTAGTTCGCTATGATTACCTCTGCATCTGTGGAATTAGTCTCAGTCCGAGCTGCGTTATTGCAGCCTGAATGATACCCCATCACAGTACTCTTTTTAGTAAATTTTGGTTTGATGACTACTCAAATTTATTTTAAGATAAGTAAATACCCTACCTGGTATCCTGGGTCGTAGCCTTTGAGTTGACACATATATAAAGATTTAGTCTGTTCATGCATGTCCCACATATTTCAGATTCTTTGCTGGTGACGTAAAGAAATTCACTTTGTTCATAAACAGAATGATCTTTAGGAAACATTACCACGAGCCTTACTGTACAGACTATATGTTGATTACCCATTAGAAAATATTAATAGTAAGCACAGGTGATGCAGTCAGCTACACTAATCAGTCAGGAAACTGTGATCCCCTAGCTAATAGCCGGTATGTCCACCTTTGGCCAAGATAACAGCGGCGACACATCGCAGCATGGGAGCAGTGTTGCCTTCGTATGTCGCTGGACTGAGTTGGTACCACATCTGCGCGCACAAGTCACCTAATTCGCATAAATTCCGGGGAGTGGGGTGATGAGCTCTGACTCCACATTCGGTCACATCGCAGATGTGTGTAATTGTGTTCAGATCTGGTGGCATGGGGACCAGTGCATCAACTGGAACTCGCCACTCTGTTTCCCGCACCACTCAATCATACTCCGGGCTTTGTGACATCGCGCATGATCTTGCTGGACAATGCCACTGGTGTTGGGAAACATGATCGTGTACATGGTCTGCAACCAGTTACGATACTCCTTGGGTGTCACGGTGCTTTGCTCGAGCTCCACTGGACCCACGGATTCCCACGTGGACGTCCCCGAGAGCAAAACAGACCCGCTGCCAGCTTGTCTCCGTCCCACAGTACAGAAGTCAAGGAGCTGTTGCCCCAGAAGGTGACGGATTCGCTCCCTGCCATCGGCGTGATGAAGAAGGTATCGGGAGTCACGAGACCGTGCAACGCTCTGCCACTGTAGGAACCTCCAGTACCAGTGGCCATGTGCCCATTTCAGTCATAGCTGTCGATGTCATGATGTTAACATTGGCACATGCATGGGTGGTCGGCTGCAGAGGCCATTGGTAGAAGTGTTCATTGCACTGTGTGTTCAGATATCCTTGTAGTCTTTTTTTTGGTGGGGGGGGGGGGGAGGGAGGTCGTCAGTCTTCTGACTGATTTGTTGCGGCCCTCCCTCCACGAATTCCTCTTCGTGATCTCAGAGTAGCACTTGCAACCTATGTCCTCTATTATTTGCTGCATGTATTCCAATCTGTGTCTTCCTATACAACGTCCTATCATCCTGTCCCTTCTCCTTACCACTTTTTTCCCACATATTCCTTTCCGATTCAGCACAGAAGTTCCTCATTCCTCACCTTATCATTCCACCTAATTTTCTACATTCTTCTGTAGCAGCACATCTCAAATGTTTCGATTCTCTTATGTTCCGGTTTTCTGACAGTCCATGTTTCACTACCATATAGTGCTGTAATCCAGACGTACATTCTCAGAAATTTCTTCCTCAAATTAAGACCGATATTTGATATTAGTAGACTTCTATTGGCCAGGGATGCCCTTTTTGCCATTACTAGTCTGCTTTTGACGGTCTCCTAACTCCGTCCGCCACTCGTTATTTTACTGCCTAGGTAGCAGAATTCCTTAACTTCGTCTACTTCGTGACCATGAATCCTGATGTTAAGTTTCTCTTCGTTCTCGTTTCTACTACTTCTCATTACCTCCCACTTTCTTCGATTTACTCTCAATCCATACTCTGTACTCATCAGACTGTTCATTCCATTGTGTAGAGCATGTAATTCTTCTTGACTTTCACACAGGATAGCAATGTCATCAGCGAATCGTATCATTGATATCCTTTCACCTTGAATTTTAATTCCACTCCCGAACCTTATTTCCGTCATTGGTTCCTCGATGTACAGTTTGAACAGTAGGGGTGCAAGACTACATCCATGTCTCACACCCATTTTAATACGAGCACTTCGTTTTTGGTCGTCCATTCTTATTATTCCCTTTAGGCTGGTTCACGTATTATATATGACCCATGTCTCCCTGTAGCTTACCCCTATTTCTCTCAGAATTTCGAACATCTTGCACAATTCTACATTGTCGAACGCTTTCTCCACGTCGACAAATCCTGTGAACGTGTCTTGATTTTTCTTTAGTCTGCATCCATTATTAACGGCAACGTCATAGTTGCCTCTCTCGTGACTTTACCTTTTCTAAAGCAAAACTGATCGTCATCTAGCACATCCTCAATTTTCTTTTCCATTCTTCTGTATATTATCCTTGTCAGCAAGTTGGATCCATGAGCTGCTAAACTGATTGTGCGATAATTCTCGCTCTTGTCAACTCTTGCCGTTTTCAGAATTGTGTGGATGACATTCTACACACCAACGTAAATAGTCGATTTGTTACCACTTCCCCCATCGTTTTTAAAAATTCTGATGAGATTTTATCAAGCCCTTCTGCCTTATTTGATCTTAAGTCCTCCAAAGCTCTTTTACATTCTGACTCTAATACCGGGTCCCCTAACTCTTCTAAATCGACTCCTGTTCCTTCTTCTATGAAATCAGTCAAATCTTCCCCATCACAGAGACTTTCAATGTATTCCTTCCGCCTATCCGCTCTATCCTCTGCATGTAACAGTGTTCTCGCTGCCCCACTTAATGTTATCACCCTTGCTCTTAATGTCACCGCAGGTTGATATGACTTTCTTGTATGCTGAGTCGGTCCTGCCAACAATCATTTCTTTTTTGATTCTTTCATATTTTTCATGCAGCCGTTTCGTCTTAGCTTCCCTGCATTTCCTATTTATTTCGTTCCTCAGCGACTTGTATTTCTGTATTCCTGAGTTTCCGAGAACATTTTTCTGTTTCCTCCTTCCATCGATCAATTGAAATATTTTTCTGTTACCCTTAGTTTCTTCGCAGTTACCTTATTAGTACCTGTGTTTTCCTTCCCAACTTTTGTTATCGCCCTTTTTAGGGACATCCATTCCTCTTCAGCTGTACTGTCCACTGAGATATTCCTTGTTGCTGTATCTATATAGTTTCTACCGAACATGGAAGTTCGATGCTAGATCCGTCACAGTTCGCTGCCTGTCCTGTTTCACCAATCTGCCCAGACTACGATGTGCGACACCAGTAATGAGGGGTGGCTGCCCAACCTCTGGGTGTGGTTTCACTCTGGTTTCGCCACGTTCTGAAGACACTCACCACAGGACTCCTCTAACACCCGACAAGACGTGCCGTTTCCGAAATGCTGGTGCTGGACTTCTAGGCCATCACAGGCTGCCCTCGGTCAAACTCAGACAGATTGCACGCCTTCCCCATTCTACACATGGACAGCACGCTCATTCATACTACATGCACTGTGCATGTGTCTGACCACCAGGTGGCGCTGTTGTCGCCTGGACGGGGTTACATCGATAGGAGATCGGTGGTCACAATTTGTTGGCAGATCAGTGAATGAAGACGTGCTACCGGAAAAATATCTGCAGAAATATGAAGGCAGGCTGACAACACGCTGTAAATGTTGATATATGTTTCGACACAGTATGTACTAAATACAGGACACTGTTAAACAGATAATTTTAATACCCACTGTCGTAGTGGATTCAGATGGCACGGAGCAGGAGTATTTCGATTGGCTGTCTATACACGATTATACTGTGTCTATCAGTTAGAATTGCAGCGTTATCCGAAATCTCTCGTACTAGTGCAATATCTAATGCGAGCACAGAGTGTGTTGTCCAAATCGAAAACGTAGCTATTGTTATGTGATTTGATTGGCAATTTCGAGAATTTGAGCTGGCTAGGCAGATGTATGCACGCGCCGATGGGAAAGTTTTCAGAACGATAGAGATGAGATACCGGTACGTCAGTGGGCGAGAGGTCTGTTCAAGGCTTCGTGAGAGACGCTGGACTGCAGCTGTGGCACCTGAACTGCCGCTCGCAGGAGCCCTAAGACTTGGCTCGTCTGTACGCTGGCGGCCAGCGGGGGTGGGAGCTGCCAACTCCAGAGCTTGAGTCCGGCCTGCTCTGCAGACCTGCAGCCTTTGCCGTCGACTTCCCGCCTGCCTCCCAACACGCTCTCACCTCCCGGAATGACACCCTCTTTACATCCTCCACCATGGCCTGTCTGCCCACATTTATACAGGAAACCAAAAATCCTCATCATTATAATGGACATACGACGGGTGTTCACTGAGTAACGCAACACTTTCTCTCTGACAACAGTTATGTTTTATTCAGGGTACCAAGACACCATATTATTCTCCAGTTCTCTGGCTCCTAAACTGTATTTTTGAACATAACGTCGGTTAAGCACGGCACCCTTACGCCGCCTCATTGGGAGGGCCTCATGGCACCACTCTACTGGGTGATGACGGAGCCAGCCTCCTGCTGCATCAATAATTCCCCCATCATCCACGCACTGCTTCCTGCAGTGGTTATCCTCATTGGGCCAAACAAATGGCAATCGCAATGTGTGAGTTCCGTGATGTAGTATGCACGAGGAAGAACAGTCCCATGAACGTCTGTGAGCTCATTTCTGGTGTGTAGACTTCTCTAAGGCCTTCCACAATCATGGATAACAACGGTGGCGTGTTTGTTGCTGTCACAAGTAGTTCAACTTGCTGCGAAATTGAAGTAGATGCTTCCTGTGAGCTAGTGTGGGCAGAGGTCATTGTTGGCAACTGGAATACAATCATAACTGGATCCTTTTACCGACCTCCCAATGCAGATGATACAGTTGTTGAAAGGTACAAAGAAAACTTGAGTTTGAATTCAAACACCAACCCGACTCATACGATTATAGTTGGTGGTCACTTTAATTTAGCCTCGGTATGTTGGCGAAAATACATGTTTAATTCCGGAGGCATGCCTAAAACATCATCCGACATTGTACTAAACGCATTCCCTGAAAATTATTTCGAGCAGTTAGTTCATGAGCCCACACGAATAGTAAACGGTTGTGAAAACACACTTGATCTCTTAGCAGCAAATAATCCCGAGTTAATAACAAGCATCAAAACGGATACACGGATTAGTGAACACAGGGTTGTCGTAGCGAGACTAAATATTGTAAAACCCAAATCTTCCAAAAATAAACGAAAACTATACCTATTCAAAAAAGCAGATAAAAATTCATTTGACGCCTACCTGGCAGACAATATCCACTCATTCCAAATTAATAATGTAAGTGTAGACCAGATCTGGCTTAGATTAAAAGAAATAGTATCGGCAGCAACTGAGAGATTTGTACCAAGTAAATTAACAAACGACGGAGCTGATCCTCCTTGGTGCACAAAACGGGTCAGAACACCGTTGCACAAACAACGAAACAAACATGCCAAATTTAAACAGACGCATAATCCCCAAGATTGGCGATCTTTTACAGAAGCTCGAAATTAAGCGCAGACTTCAATGCGAGATGCTTGCAATAGTTTCCACAACGAAACCTTGTCTCGAAACTTGGCAGAAAATCCAAAGAGATTCTGGTCGTATGTGAAGTATGTTAATGGCAATAAACAATCAATGTGTGCTCAGCGTGATAACAACGGAGATACTATCGAAGACAGTGCTGCCAAACCAGAGTTACTAAACATAGTCTTCCGAAATATCTTCACAAAAGAAGACCAAGTAAATATCGCCGAATCAAGAACAGCTGCCAACATGTGCAATGTAGAAGTAAATATTTCGGAGTAGTGAAGCAACTTAAATCACTTAATAAAAGCAAGTCTTCTGGTCCAGGCTGTATACCAGTTAGGTTCCTTTCGAAGTATGCTGATGCATTAGCTCCCAACTTAACAATCATATACAACCGTTCGCTCGACGAATGATCCATACCCAAAGATTGGAAAGTTCCACAGGTCACATCAATATTACAGAAAGGTAGTAGGAGTAATCCACTACAATGCAGGCCCGTACCATTAACATCGATATGCAGCAGGATTTTGGAACATATATTGTGTTTGAAATTTATGAATTACGTCGAAGAAAACGGTATATTGACACACAGTTAACATGGATTCAGAAATCGTTTTTCTGAAACACAACTAGCTCTTTACTCGCACGAAGTGTTGAGTGCCATTGACAGGGGATTTCAGATTGATTCCTCATTTTCGGATTTCCAGAAGGCTTTTGACACTGTACCACACAAGCATATTGTAGTGAAATTGTATGTTTGTGGAATATCGTCTCTGTTATGTGACTGTATTTGTGATTTCTTGTCAGAGAGGTCACAGTTCGTAGTAATTGACGGAAAGTCATCGAGTAAAACAGAAGTGATTTCTGGAGTTCCGCAACGTAGTTTTATAGGCCCTTTGCTGTTCCTTAGGTATATAATTGATTTGGGAGACAATCTGAGCAGCCATCTTAGCTTGTTTGCAGATGACGCTGTCGTTTATCTGCAAACAAAGTCATCAGAAGATCAAACCAATTGCAAAACGATTTAGAAAAGATATCTGAATGATGCGAAAATTAGTAGTTGACCCTAAATAACTAAAAGTGTGAGGTCACCCACATGAGTACTGAAAGGAATCCGTTAAACTTCGGTTACACGATAAATCAGTCAAATCTAAAGGCCGTAAATTCAACTAAATACCTAGGAATTACAATTACGAAGAACTTGAATTGTAAGAAACACATAGAAAATGTCGTGGGGGAAGCCTAACCAAAGACAGCGATTCATTGGCAGGACACAGACCTACTAAGGAGCCTGCCTACACTACGCTTGTCCGTCCTCTTTTAGAATATTGCTGCGCTGTCTGGGATCCTTACCAGATAGAATTGGCGGAGTACATCGAAGAAGTTGAAAAAAGGACAGCACGTTTTTTATCATCGCGAAATATGGGAAAGTGTCACTGAAATGGTACAGGATTTGGGCTGGACATCGTTAAAAGAAAGTCGTTCTCACGAAATTCCAGTCACCAACTTTTTCTTCCGAATGCGAAAATATTTTATTGAGACCGACCTACATAAGGAGACACGATCACCAAGACAAAATAAGGGAAATCAGACCTCAAACGGAAAGATATAGGTGTTCGTTCCTTTCGCGCGCTACACGAGATTGGAATAATAGAGAATCGTGTAGGTGCTTCGACGAACCCTCTGCCAGGCATTTAAATGTGATCTGCAGAGTATCCATGTAGATGCAAATGTTAAATTCACATTTTTGTGACGGCAAATATGCAGAAGTCGTTTCTTCAGTTCACTGAATGTAGCGCAGTACGCTTCAGATTTGACCTTCGCACCATGAGGGAGAAGATCGAACAGAATAACCCCTTCACCTCTTCAGACTCCGAAAAGACCGACGCCACTACTTTACCAACTGACGGTACAACTTTCAATTTTTTCTTCAGAAGTGGGGTTGTGTGGCGCCACTCCATTGATTGCCGTTTTTTTTTTTCGTTTCGAAGTGATGAATCCAAGTTTCATAGCATGTGACGATGTCCAACAAAAAATTGTAACTATCAGTAACGTAATGTGCAAGCATTTCCGCACAGACGGTCCTTTCATGAAGTTAATATCTTCTGGGCTATTAGGCGCTTCATATTTCCTCTAAAATAATCGACGTTTCGACCCCTCTGCTGGGATCCACTTCAGGATCTTCCCGTGTCCACTACTGCTAGAACACTCTTTCTGTTAGGTGACGAGGAACCCAGCGGGCGCACACCTTTGGGTAGTTCACCTGGTGGACGAGTGTGTCAGTGCTAACAACACGGACGTCCAGTTCTGCAGCGAGATGTCTGAGTGTGATCCGTCCATCACCTCGAATGAGAGTGTCCGCACGTTCCAACACTGCAGGAGTCACAGCTGTGTGTGGACGGCCGGCACGCGGCAGATCGGAAGGTTTTGCGCGACCTTGTTGCGATGACGTTAGATGCCTCGCCCAACCACTCCCCATGCTTTCGTTCATTGCCACGTCACCGTAGACATTCTGCACGCGCCTGTGAGTATCTGCCTCCCCCCCCCCTCCCCCACCTATCGGAGCTCCATGAGACAATAGGGGGGAATATTCCAATATGTACCACACAAATTTCCGTATTTTTTCAATCCAAATTTTCCGAGAAAAAATGTGTTGCATTACTTATCGAACGCCCCTAGTGTAGTGGTTTTAATTTCTGTGATGCGCCTCTGAGCTGCATACGTTGAATATCTCGTCAGGCATATTTATCTGACGCACTGCGCCAATCCTCGTTTTTTACTCGTATAAGAGAGTCACAGTGTTACAGTATTTTTTCACGTAGACTTACACGGTTGACAGTAAGCTAATATGATAGCTAATTACTCAACAGTCTTCGGATCGGTTAAAACAATAATCCAACAAGATCTGCCTTTATTTGTAGTAGTGTGGCTGACACATGAGACACGCCGAAAATGAAGCAGCAGAGGATTGAATGGCAGTGGATCCACAGTAAATAAAAAAAGAAAAAAATTATATTCATCTGCCTAAAAATTTATGGTCAGATTATTCTAGCACGCAAAAGACATTCTCCCCACTAGTTCCGTTACGAAGGATAGGAGAATATTTTAAAAGGGCGACTCAAGTCTCCTTTAGGAAAAGCACCGAGAAAGAGCGATAAGAGCCCTAGACTAAGAAATACAGGAGAAAGCAAACAACGCTCAGCCCGAAAGAAGCGACCTCGGAGCCATCCGATAAACTTTATCTCGGTTGAGAGATAATCTCGCGAGAGAACATTTAAGCTGTTTCGTACCTGCTCCGTGTTAATGTTCGTTGCGATGTTCCTCGCAGTTGGTAGCACTGTCGTGAAGTAAACTCATGAAGCGAGGCATCTGATAGGCAGCTATCATCAACAGCCGAAACATTGGGATGCCATCGTACTGTGTACATTGCAAATAATCAGTGCGAGCTTTACAGTAATGTACTTGAGATATTAGTAAACTTGTAAATGCAGAAAGCTTCGAGGTCCTAATCAACACACAGATCTTGGCTGCGTTGTGTCTAAGAGCCAACGGATCCACTTCGCACGCAGCACAGCCCACTGCGTAGTTTGGTACGACTGCGTGGCCTCTAGCCTGGTCACTGTCCTCGTCATTTGTTTGGAGGAGGCTGGAAGTTTACTGGATCGGAGTAGCGTCGCAGTGGCTGAAAGCCATTGCCTGACATTTTTTACAACATAATTAATCATTAATACTTGTAAGTAACTAATTCCCGACGTTTCCCAAGATGTTTAATATCTGTCAAGAAATTGATTGGCCCTGAGACTTTTTGATACCCACAGCGAAAGCAACCCCACTTGGGAAACAGCAAATCACCTTTTTTTCTTCTTTACTGTTGCTTCCCCCCCCCCCCCTCCCAGCCCAACGTATGGGCTTTGGTTGGATCGTCAGCGGATACAATTTGCCGCGCTTCAGTCACATGAGAGGAAAAGTTTTAGAAACGTATAATAAAAGCTGGACATGGCAGTTGCCAAAAAAAATTACGTGTTGTACAATAAAAAACAGATCGACAATTATGTAAGTCAAAATACAAGAAGTTGATTTAGTAATTAATTGATTTACAGATACAGATGAATGGAAAATGAGAGTCGCATACGAATATACAGGGTGAGTCACCAACTATTGCCACCAAGAATAACTCCGAAAGTATGATAGTAGCTTAAAAGTTTGTGGGACAAATGTTGCATGGGACAACGGTGGCCATAATATGACGTTGGTTGTTTGTTACTAGGTGAAGTTGTGTCAGAGATATAAAGGTCAACTTCGTTTTCTTAAATGGCATGCAATGGTTTGGTACTTATTAGCTGATAGCGGCTATCGAGACGAATCGAATGACGTGTAACAGTAAGGTCTTTGAAGATCAATGTCAAAAACGCGGCATGAACGTCCATGTACAGAAGGCGTTCGAAATGATGACCATTGGCATCAATTCAGTGCTGCAATCTTCTTATCATGGATTGAGTGGTATTCCTTCTCACTTTGGCACTTATCGAACCACATGCTCTGACAATTCTCTCTCGCATATCTTCAGGTGAAGTGGGAACGTCTTTATAAACAATGTCCTTTATGAATCCCCACAAGAAAAACTCCAGAGGTGTCAAGTCTGGCGAACGAGCCGGCCACGACTCGTCTCCTCCGCGTCCAATCCAACCATCTGGGAATTGTCTCTGCAACTCATTTCTGGCCATCAGCGAAAAATGTGCCGGACACCCAACGTGTCGATACCACATTCTGTTCCTTGTTCCTAAAGGTATTTCTTCCAGTAACAGACCTAATGTTTCTTCCAGTAACGTGGTGTACTTCCTAACATTAGGATTTCATTCGATGAAATAGGGGCCTATAATTCTGTCCTTCAGAATCCCACGCCATACATTCACCGACCACGGTTCTTGTGTGCAACTTGCCGCAGTGTAAGTAGGCAACATGGATTTTCACTTGCCCAATAACGCATGTTATGCAAATTAATCAATTTGCCAGGAAGAATAGGCGCATACAATTCTTCATTTAAGGAAGAGAACCGCAATTGTAACTTTTTTATATCATAAGATGACATGCACTTGCATATGTGTATAATCAGTTTAAATGAAACTTTCTTAAACTATCCATATGACTTGATTATTTAATATTACGCTAAAAGTAAAGGTAGCTCAAGATATCCTTAGGACCCCTCTTTGAGGTTTTTCTGTATCCGCCACTGCTCGTGTGTAGGTATGTGTACAGGTTTCTGAAAAGAGCCACAGGTCGCAGTTCGTATTATTTATCTACCGGTTTTGCTCTCCAAATGACAATACCAGCTCTTGTTAAAAATACATATAGCCTACGTCCTTCCAAACGTTCATTAGGGGTCATGTAGAAATTTGAAGTAAATCGGCGAAGAACTTTTAGAGTTATTTCGTAAAAACCTTTCCTCTATATGTACCACAAACACATATATTTAAAGCCAGATAACGAAATATTATGCAGACAGTGACTATCCTCTTCCGTTGAAGATAAAGTGTGCAAAATTTCATGAAGATCGGAATAATACTGTAGATTTGTATGAATTACAATGAAACGAACACTATACACCGTGTATCATAATTAATAGTGTAAACGCATACAGTTGAAAGTACACGATACTAGAAGCAAAAAAATCTCAGGAGACATAGGGTCGATAATGGATACCTTAAGAACTACGAGCAATTTTTCATCTTCGATACTATGAAGAAAATCTCTTCTACTGCAGGCTCTTTGCTTTCCACACTTTGGGAAGTAGTAGAACGGACCAAACCAAGAAAAGACGTCCAGCAAAAATTTCGTCTAAAATGCACACCTTAAGAGCTATGAACACGTGCTCATCTTCGCTACTTGGAAACACAACTCTTCTAATGAACAATTGCTTATAACTTTTCAGGTTTGCATTTTATAGCAAATGTTACTGCACATACTTCCCAAAATGTGGAAAGCAAAGATCCTACAGTAGATGAGATCTGCTTCACAGTACCGAAGATGAAGAATTGCTCGTAGCTCTTAAGGTATTGAATTACGACGCTATGTTTACTGAGACTTTTTTGCTTCTAGTATCGTGCACTTTGAACTACATGCGTTTACACTATTAATTATGATCCACAATATATATATATATATATATATATATATATATATATATATATATATGTGTGTGTGTGTGTGTGTGTGTGTGTGTGTGTGTGTGTGTGTGTGTGTGTGTGTGCAGATTATTATAACTATGATGATGTTTGGCGTCCCTTCTCTGGGTGATCCGCGATCTACATGACTGTATGCAGGCAGGAGGTCTTCCCAAGTACCGTTCCACCCCTCACAACTACGGCCTGCTGTAAGCACCACGCAGTCTGACTCGCCATGTCAGCTGAACACGTTCACCGGCCACTGCAAAACACTGGTAGCTCTACAAACCACTGCTCGAAATAGCAGAGGGCACTGGAAAACTAATATAGCTGTTGGAAACGGCTGTAGCTGTTCAATGCACACCAGTACATACCGACAGGAACTGCAGAGAATATACACTGGAGCGCCAAAGAAAGTGGTGTGGGCAACATCGACATTGGGCCGTTGATGACTGGAAACGTGTTTTCTGGTCGGACGACTCTCGTTTCAAATTGTATCGAGTGGATGAACGTGTACGAGTATGGAGAAAACCTAACGGATCCATGGATCCTGTACGTCAGCAGTGGACTGTTCAAGCTGGTGGAGGCCCTCTAATGACGTGGACCATGTGCAGTTGGAATGATATGGGACCACCGATGCGTCTAGATACGACTCTGACAAGTGACACGTACGTAAGGATCCTGCGTGATCACCTACATCCATTCATGTCCATTGTGCGTTCCGACGGACTTGAAAATTCCAGCAGGGCAATGTGACGCCCGTCGCGTCCAGTATTGCTACAGAGCGGCTCCAGGAACAAGCAGATAAAAGTTCGCTTCACGCAGTCTCCACTCTTTTCGATCTCAATATGTAAATACAGACAAGACGGGGTTTGAATGCTAGGAAATGGCATCGACCGCAGTTGAGGGATGCGTATCAAACAGATTCCCCACGATACACAAAACATATCAGAACGGTGTAGCAGAAGCAACAGAAAAAAATCACGCAAATTTTTAAAATGGGATATGTCTTGAATAGTTTTCTCAAAATCTGAAAGAAAACAGAGAGATTCCGGTCATATGTAAAGTACAGTAGCAGCAAGACACAATAAATACCTTCACTGCACGTTAACAATGGTGATGTTACTGATGACAGCGCCAGTAAATAAGAGTTACTAAACATCGTTTTCCGACATTTGTTCACCGAAGAAGTCGAGGTAAATATACCACAATTCGAATAAAGAACATCTGTCAACATGAGTAACTTAGAAGTAGTTGTCCTCGCTGTAGCGAAGCAGCTCAAATCTTTTATTGGGAACTCTTCCAGTCCCGACTGTATACCAGTCAGGTTCCTTCCAGGCTACGCTGATGCAACAGCTCCGTACTTAGAAGTCGCATAGAACCGCCCGCTCCACGGAAGATCCCTACCCGAAGACTGGAAAGTTGCACGAGTCACACCAGTACTAAGAGCGGAAACAGGAGTAATCCTGTGCATTGTAGATCCATATTAGTAACGACGATTTGCAGTATGATTTTGAAGATGCACTGTGTTCGAACATTATGAATCACTTGGAAGAAGGCGTTTTATCAAGAGATAACTAACACATATTCAGTAAATGGCGTTCTTGTGAAGAAACAACACGCTCTTTATTCTCACGAAGTAATAACTGATATCGAAAGTGGATGTCAAATTGATTTAATATTTTTATATTTTCAGAAGGCTATTGACACTGTTCCTCATAAGCGGAATGTTATCAAATTACGTGTGTCTCAGTTGTGCGAGTGGATTCGTGATTTCATGTCGGAAAGGTCATAGTTCGTAGTAATCGACGGAAACTCATCGAGTAATTCCCAAGGAATATTTATGAGACTTCTGCTGTTCCTGATCTACATGAATCATTTAGGAGACAATCTGAACAGTCCACAAAGATTTTTTTCCTCTGCATCTACATCTACACGGGTAAATCACATTTAAGTGCTTGGCAGAAGGTTCATCGAACCACTTTCACAATAACTGTGTATTATTCCAATCTCGTACAGCGCGGAGGAAACGAACACCTGTATCTCTCAGTGCGAATTCTAATTTCCCTTATTTTCTTATGGCTATCGTAGGTCAGCGTAATCAAAATATTTTCACATTCGGAGGAGAAAGTTGCTGATTGAAATCTCGTGAGAAGATTCCGTAGCAATGAAAAACGCCTTTGTTTTGATGATGCCCAGCCCAAATCCCGTATCATTTCAGTGACACTCTCTCCCATATTTCGCGATTATATAAAACGTGCTGAACTTTTTCGATGTACTCTGTCAATCCTATCTGGTAAGGATCCCACACCGCGCAGCAGTATCCTAAAAGGACGACGGACATCGCAGAGTTCAGTCTCTTTAGTAGACCCGTTACATCTTCTAAGTGTGTTGCCAATGAAACGCAGTCTTCGGTTAGCCTACCTCACAACATTTTCTATGTGTTCCTTCAAATTTAAATTGTTGGTTCAAATGGCTCTGAGCACTATGGGACTCAACTGCTGAGGTCATTAGTCCCCTAAAACTTAGAACTAGTTAAACCTACCTAACCAAAGGACATCAAGAACATCCATGCCCGAGGCAGGATTCGAACCTGCGACCGTAGCGGTCTTGCGGTTCCAGACTGCAGCGCCTTTAACCGCACGGCCACTTCGGCCGGCAAATTGTTGGTTATTGTGATTCCTAGTTATATAGTGGAAGTTAGCGCTGCTTAGATTTGACTGATTTATCGTGTAACGGAAGTTTAACGAATTCTTTATAGCACTTATGTGGCTGATCTCACACTTTTCATTATTTAGCGACAATTACCAATTTTCGCACTATACCGATATTTTTTCTAAATCGTTTTACAATTCGTTTGGATCTTCTGATGACTTTATTAGACGATAAACATCATCTGCAAGCAACCAAGGGCGGCTGCTCAGATTGTCTGCCAAACAGTTTACGTAGATGAGGAACAGCAAAGGGCCGATAACACTACCTTGGGGAACGCTAGAAATCACTTGTATTTTACTCGATGACTTTCCGTCAGTTACTACGAATTGCGATCTCTCTGACAGGAAATCACGAATCCAGTCGCATAATTGAAACGATATTGCGTCAACACGCTATTTCACTACAAGCCACCTGCTGCTGATGCTGTAATTTATTATTGTCGTAAAGTCATCAGATGATCAAAAACAATTTCAAAATGATTTAGTCAAGATATTTGTGTGATTTGAAAAGTGGCAACTGACTCTAAATAATGGAATGTGTGAAGTCATTAACATGAGCAGTAAAATATGTCCGCGAAATTTCAGTAACATGATAAATTGCGGAAATCTAATTGAGTTACACAATTAGAGATCAGGATTACGAGTAAATTAAATTGGAAATGCCACATAGGTAATGTGTGTGTGGGAAGGCTAACCAAAGGCATCTATTTATTGGCAGAAGATTATAAAGCTGCAGCAGGTCCACTAGAGAAGCTGGCTACACTACACTTGTCCGCCCTGTTCCGGAATATTGCTGTATTGAGTGGGATTCTTACCAGGTAGGATTGACAGAGATCGTAAATGTCCAAAGAAGGGCACTCGTTCTGTATTACCACGAAAAAGGGAGAGTTTGCCACGGATATAATACAGGAATTGGAGTGGCTGTCATGAAAACAAAGACGTTTCACGTTAAAGCAGGTTCTTTTCATGAAACTGCAATCACCAGCTTTCTCCTCCGAGTGTGGGAATATCTTTTTTGGCGCCCACCTACACAGAGAAGAAGAAGAATAGAAATCAGGGTTCGTATGAAAAGATTTAAATGTTCATTTCTCCTGCAGGCTGTTCGAGAGTGCAACACTAGCCACGTAACTTGAAGGTACAATGTAGTTCGATGAACTGCTTAAATGTGAACTGTAGAGTGATCATACAGATGTAGACGTATGATGTACTCCTTCGCTGGTGGGCTGTGAACGTTTGACAGCACTATGTGTAAGTCAAACAGCCTGTTTCCAGATAATAACTGTGTACTGCGTAACGTCGAGTGAGTCGACGCTGTACGAAGATGTACTCACCGAGGTCTTGGCAGTACGTCTCCCACATCAGTCCATCGCCGTAACTCATTTCGTCGGTGACGCTGGCGACGTGGTTACAGACACAGTCGAGCACCGAGGTGTTATCTGCTGCCAGCAAAACCAGCAGCGACGTAGCTACGCCCGCTGGGTCCATTGTCAGCTCCTCACGCAGAGGTGGGAACGAACACACGCGGTGCGTACCGCAGGGAGCGCTGACTGAGTGTGCGCTACGTGCAGCGGAAGTGTTTCCGCAGGAAGGTTAAACCGCAGGAAGCGTGACGTCTCCCACCCGTGACTCGCTCATTTTTCCTTTTACTCTACCAGTCATCAACTGCGGAAGCGCATTCGTCACAAAAGAGCATTTGTTTCACAAATACGCCTGCAACGTGGACTTACGACGACATCGAGTTACACTAACAGACTTGTAGCAGATGTCCAGGCGTACTGATTTACTATTCCGACACAAAAATCTCATGACTTGCCAGTCTTTAATAATGAATTGGGAACTGATGCACATTCAAGTGCCAAAGAAACTGGCGCATCTGCCTAACACCAGCGAACACGCAGAATGTTTTGTTGAATGGTTCGCACGCTGATACTTGTTGATGGTGTGAAACGTCCCCTTAGAACAACTTATACAAGACAGTGCTTAACCTGACACACAATATTTTTAGCGCAATGCAATCTGACTTTCAATAATCCCTACAAAACAATGGCCCTGACTAACTTTAACCTATACCTTTCACAAATCACTTACCTCACAAAAATCTTCGTTACTGGAACTACTGCAATACAGCGAGCGCCACTACTGCCAGCTAAATAGAAGATTCAAACTACTGAAGGCACTAACTACTGATAGGGATAGTTAGCAAATGAAAGATTTTAATAGAGAACAAACACTGTATTTACCTTAATAATCATAATATATATAGCAGTTCAATTTCAAAACTTCCGCCATCTCTCTCCCCACATCCACCACTGCTGGCGGCTCACCTCCAACTGTGCAACGCTACGTGCTGTTCCCCGCTGCCTAACACTACGATGGCAGACAACAATGCAAACTAGCCACAGGCTGCACACAGCACAGCCAGTGATTTTCATACAGAGCGCTACATGGCATTACCAATATAAAAATCTAAACAGCCTACTTACATAGCCCCCATGCTCCCCGCAAAAAATTTTACAAATCTTTTTGGCCAGTGGCCAATAATGATTTGATAAAATTTTTCATAATTACAATAACAAAGAAATCAAATGCACACACTTATTTATACAATGTTGGTCAAAAGCTAAAATTTTCTCACAGTCCATAAAGACAGTCCTGATCATTCACCACAGTAAAACTGCCGTTTCTTTTATCAAAGTCTGAGCAGTAAAAGACAATGCACACGGAAGTAGTGGATGTCCATGCAATCTTGAAGAAGTAGTGTTGTCCTTCCAACAGAAAGACAGTGCTGACTCTTGACATGCTGACAGGTAATGGGCCACAACAGAGCAAACCCACAGCAGAGTCAGTCGACGTTTTGAAGAAGATTGGTAGGTAGGTCGTCACAGAGCAGTCCCCACTGTATTCCTGGTAGAGATTACCAGCAGCCATCTGTTGTGACTGTGCGGGTGCACAATCACCAGTGAAGAGTCTTGCAGATAATATAGCAAGTTCATAACCACCACTTGTGCACGCACAAAGTTTTAGGAATTGTCTTTAGAACCAGCAATGCTGTTATCCAGTCCCTTGCTGAATTATCAACAAACGTGCAAACACTAACAGTCCCTGCTTCTCACATATTGTCCATATACTATGACCAACAGAAATGTGTGCAGTGAAATGAATGCTTACAAGTTACTAAATTTGATTAACTGGCATCAATTACAATATTATAACATGAGAATACAATTACAAAGGTACAAAATACATCATTAAAGAACATAACAATACAGATAACATTTGTAGTACAGGCTTTACAAAAGAATAGAAATAGACATATACATCAGTGTTACAGGAATTATAACATGAGTACATACATAAAAGATCAGAATAACTTTTGAAACATCAATTTTACACATGAGCATTAAAACAAAACAGAATAAATGATGTCTAAGCATATTTACAAGGTAAATAACATGTTATTAATGCCAATTATATTTGAGGATAACAGTATTCCTCATCATAGTGAATGTAGCTTAATATTAAAAGAAGAAAAAAATTCTATGAAACTACACAGAGACAGGAAGAAAACAAATACACAAGGTTACACAAACACATAGTGGGATAACACAAAAGGAAAGGACAGGGTTTGTTTTACTGCAGTATTTTGCATGGAGATCTCCCTTCGTTCATTATTATTCCCAAAAGACCTATTTAAGCTTGCTTTCTGTATTCTGTTCACATCCTCTGTCAAAAATAGTTTTTCTCCACTGTACAGTATCCCTTTTTTTTTTCTTTCGCCCAAACCATTTTCATATAGCTTCTCAATACATTTCTTCCAAGTCATCATAGTTAGTTTCTTATATAGTCTACCCCTCTTAAGCTAACTTAAATCTACTGAGCTCAGATGCTAAACTAAGGGACGAGGCAATGCAGCAGCACATAAAACAGTTAATATAAATAGCAATAAAAAAACGCAGATTTGCGAAGCAAGCAGCATTAAGAAATTAGCAAAAGTCAAATTCAATAACACTATGCCTGGCAAACAGCAGCAGCAGAAGTATTAACTTATATCTATACATGACATAGCTCAAGCAGAAAAAATATTACAGTAAAAACAACAATGCAGACAAGAGAAATGTCTATTCACATCTTAATGTCTATGTAATTAAAGTGGTGCACCACAACAACTTATTGTAAAAAGAAATATTACCATGTACTTGAAAAGAAAATTATGTGTTACTGTTACTAGTTCCTTCTTATTGTTCTTTCCTTTCCAAGTGCTCCTTTTTTTTAAAGAATGTGGATCATAAAATAATTATTTAATAGATCTGTTGACAGAAAGAGTTCATATTAGCAAATGCATCTAAGTTTATTTTATAAAACTAATGCTGCAACACAGCTGGAAACCAGATATTAAATGAAATAAGCAATTACGCAAACCAAAGCATAAAAATATCATTCAATAGTCATGTGGCATTTCGTAAGTCAGTAGCTCTCAACTCTCGTAGAAAGACACTTGTCATAATCAGGTGTGCAGATGGACGAATATTTCCCATCAATTCATAAGCATTTCAGTAATTAGCACAAAGTACGAGTAATCATATGTTTTCAAGTAACGAGCGTGTCGCATTAGTGATGCCCTCTACAAAAGAATGTCAATAGCAAGGTTAATGGAAGTAATGAGGGTGTCGCATTTGCAATATTTTCTCTAAAGGAATGTCAATGGCGAGGATAAAGGCCTGCCTTTTTTCTTTTTTTTTTTTTTTACCTGTGCCTCTGGAAAGGCCCTCACTCTAATGGCTTGTTCTCCAGGTGTCTGACACAGCTGTGTGCCGACGACGCACGTGCAGGTGGTCACTTAACTTTCTTACGGAAATATTTACGACAGCAGTTTCCGCTACAGTGACAGTCTCATATAAAATATTTCACAGGTCAAGAATTTGCGTTGCAAATGTGTAGAAACAAAATCCTATGAATATATCAGTGTCCAAAAAATTCTTCGCCGGCATTGTGATACATTCACGCATTTACACACA
Source organism: Schistocerca piceifrons (assembly GCF_021461385.2). Lineage (NCBI taxonomy): Eukaryota > Metazoa > Arthropoda > Insecta > Orthoptera > Acrididae > Schistocerca > Schistocerca piceifrons. The sequence continues at coordinate 105,512,073 of NC_060148.1, forward strand.
CATTTCATAACTCTTAAAGTACGATTCTTGGTTTCCAACATCCTTTTTCACAAGTCCGCGTCCCTAACCACTATTCATTACTCCTTACCTTATTCGTCGACACTTCTTCAATATTGCATCATAACAGATAAGTAGCATAATCAAATAACTCATATAGCATCAGCCTATTAATCATAAACATACCTCAGCAGCATAATACACATCGTCGTCATAATAATAACATCATAACACCTCAGTCAAATCTCAAAAAGGTCGTAGCTTTCTGCAATAATTTCAAAACCTAAAGAAAATTCTCTGCTCATTTCAGTAGTGTCATCTACCTCAAACGTACTTTAAAAATCATGATCTCATACCAAATACATCATTCAAAGCTCTCATAGTATCACAATGGTTCTGAAAAAATATGAACAGTGCACAAAGTACAGACAAAATACAATTTCTTAAGTGTGAAGTAATCCAACTCTGTAATGGCGTAAACATGTGTCACTGACGTAGTAAAAAAAAGTTTATCTCTCAGTTAAATGATCAGATAGCTGTGTAATTTATGTGTTAGAGGAATATGGTACCGATGTGTAAAGTTGTATAAGCAAATACCATATTGGCTAGGGCTCCTTGTGCTTGCCAAACACATGGTACACAAAGTAGGCGTGTACCCCCCTGAGGTTTATTGTAATTATACCTTCAGGTGTTACAGATTACAAGAATGGAATGAAATGTATTACGGAAAACCTTTGTATCATTGTATTTCAAATATCTTTGAAAATAAATGTTTTTAGTACAAAATTAATCACTCAAATACGTTTTCTGTAGCGCTAAATATGCGTCTTGCTGTAAGATAATCTCTGTGGAAGTGTCGTAGTTATCGTCCTCCAAAAGCTAAGTTCTGCAGAAGTCAATGTACTGACATCATGATAAACAAAGTGAAATGCTTTGCGTATAGATATCATACTTATTACGCTTATTGCCGTGATGAAGAAAGTACTGTGCTGTAACGTATTGTTGTGCTACAGAAAAGGCTGTCTCATTGTAGCTATACCACAAAAGTTACTACTAAAACATGTTTTACTTTCCAGAATAATACAGAAAAACTGTGCAGATATAAAACAGATACACCGCAAAAGCAACATTGTAAATTGTCGCTCATTAGTAGCGTCGTGACAAAATAGTGTAGCTGTCACATAAACTAACCATTCTCTCACCTGGTATCTCACAGAAAGTACCTTAAATCCAGAATTCACTCTCAAGCAAACCAAAATGTTGCATGAAAATTTCATTAGCAGTGCCGGTATATGTTCCAAGTATGTGAGTCTTATAGTCGTTACATAATCGTGCAACTAACAAGCAAGAATGCACACACACAATAACACTGTGTCGCCTGTTCACAATAACAATGCATTCGTAATTTCTGTTTAAATAAGTTCTCTTGGTTCTTGACTTCAAACAATGTTGCATGTTAACAGTTTCTCAGTGTGACAAATTGTACAAGTAGCGTGAAGTGAAAATTGCAAAGACTAAGTTAAAAAGCAGATTATCTGTCAATAAATGGTTTTACATGTGAAATGTGGTGTAAACCTTTACTCTTCCTAGTACGCAGAGTTTCAACTTCAACGCAATTATCATGTGGTATACGTCGGATTCTGTAAGGTCCATTGTAAACTAGAAAGAATTTGTGACTCAAGTGTTTCTTCTTATGTGACAATGAATGAGTTTTAATGAGAACTTTCTGACCAATACATAATTTCTTTGCATTTGCTTTACCGTTTAGTTTTCTCCTTTTGTCTGCTGCAGATTTTATATTTTTAAGAGCCAAATCAATTATATCTTTGTGTCGAAGTTTACGTCTATTCGGGAAAGGTACAAGCTCTCTGATTCTGTTCGGTGGTTCTTCATTCTTCAGTACAAGAGTAGGTGGTAAAGCAGTGGAATCATGAGGCATTTCATTCAGCACATTTTGAAATAAGTGTAAATATCTGTCCTAATGCTGATGCTTTCTGTGACAATAAAGTCTGCAAAGCTTATTGATTTCTTTCATAATCCGTTCAGACGGGTTACAATGTGGTGAATACAATGAAATAAAAACAGGTTTGATTTTATGATTCCGAAGCATGCGTGACCAAACAGCAGATCTGAATTGCGGTCCGTTATATGAAATGACTTTACTAACGTGTCCAACTTCATGTAAGAAATTTTTAACAAAGGCGTTGGATACAGACCGTCCAGTGGCTTTACGTAACGGAGTGAAAGAAACAAATTTTGAAGTGAGTTCAACAGCGACTAGAACGTACGCAAATCCATTAGATGTTCTGACAAGCGGTCCCAAGAGATCAACAGCAGCAAATTCTTTTAATTTAGAAGGAATGATAGGAAACAGCGGAGCACGATGGGAGACAGTAGATGGTTTCGCCTTTTGACAAAGTTTACAAATAGACAAGACTCTTCGAATTCTCTTTTCCATATTGTTAAAATAACAAGTCGTTCGAAGAATATGATAACATTTTCGTGGACCAAAATGTGCGTAGCTGAAATGAATGTACCAAATGAGCTTATTAACAAAATCGTCTGGAATGCAAAGTACCCATAGCTTGTCATCAATAGTGCAGCGTTTGAACAGTATGTTGTTTCTAACGAGGTAATAATGCCGAATCTGAGTGTGTGTCTTTTCATGCCATTTACTTTTGATGTCTTTCCAAATCGGATCTTTATCTTGTTCATGAGCAATATCCTGTAAAGATGTGGTGATGAAGTTTTCAAAGGCGACTTTCTGAATGTAAAGAATACTGAAATTTTTCTCGAGGTTGCCTTCTGTGTTACTTTTCTCAAGCCCAGCCGGTGCGCGTGACAGCGCGTCCGCAACAATGTTCTCCTTGCCGGGAATGTAGACTATTGTGAAGCGGAATTCTTGCAGAAACAATGCCCAACGTTTTAACCTATCATGATTTAATTTTGAAGACATAAGAAATTGTAATGCACGATGATCACTGTATACTTTTACGTGCTTACCAGAAAGAAAGAAACGGAATTTGTTAAATGCCCAAACGATAGCTAAAGCTTCTAATTCAGTAACGGAATAATTTTTTTCAGATTTTGTTAGCACTTGGCTAGCAAAAGCAATGGTTTTCTGAACAGTAGTGTCATTTTCTATGGCTTCTTGAAATAAGTGGGCACCAAGACCGACTTTAGAAGAATCCGTGCTAAGGCAGAAATCTTGTGACAGATCTGGATGAGCTAGTATTGGCGCGTGAAGTAACGCTTCTTTCAAAGAATTGAATTCCAACTGTGCTTGTTCGTCCCAGTTCCAAATAGTATTTTTTCCAGTGAGAGAACAAAGTTTTGGTGTAACTAGAATTTGCATATTCAGAAAACGACGGTAAAAACTTACGAGACCTAGAAAACTGCGGACTTGTCTTTTTGTGGATGGAACTGGAATGGCTCTGATTGCTTCTAACTTTTCAGGATCCGGCTGAATGCCTTCAGAAGAAATAATATGTCCCTAATGTCTTCCATTTTTACGTAATTACTAGCTACGGCAGCTGCGTCATCAGTTTCATAGGTACGTATTGTGGCTGCCAGCGGAGTGAGTCATTGCCTATTGTCTCTTTGTTGGCGCGCGTCGTTATTGGGATTTGGAGACCTAACTTCTACAAATTCATCGTGATGAGAGTGCTCTGCTCTGTTTAAATCTCGCCAGTTCTGATGCAATTCAGGTCTGTCATTACGATCATATCGTCTGTCGTCATGTCGGTAGATTCGATAGTTTCTTTCTTGTCGGTCACATGGTGGAGAATTTCTCTCTGAATCGTAACTGCGCGCTGGACCGTTGCGTCTAAAGTTATTCTGTCTCCCTTGATAATAATTATTTTGGTTCCCATATTGTCTGTTTCTCTGATTGTCTCTGTGATAGTCATTACTGCGGAGAGGTGATCTTTCCCTGTAATTATTACTACTCTGCCAACGTTTGTCATATGGGTGGTGTCTATTTTGGTCACGATTTGTGTGGTGAGAATAGCCTTGTCGCGTCCAGTTATCGTTTCTGTCGTCACGGAATTGTGACGGATGTGACCTGTAGTGATTGTTTTCCTGTTTTCGCATCCCACGACTGTCTGTGTCAATTTCTAATTCTTGTAACAGTCCCTGAAAAGCTTCAATGTCGTCTTTGCAACGTCCTGCTAAAATAATATGTCGTAAATGTTCAGGCAGTTTGATTAAGCAAATGCGGATGAGTTCTGAGGGGCTGTATGGGTTTGACAGGTATTGATTCTTGTGCAACATGTCTTCAAAATATTTCACAAGACTGGAAAATTCTGATTGTTCAAAGTGTTTCATCATTATGATGTTATGTTTTACACGGTCTTGTGTAGCTTGAGACCAATACGCTGAGAGGAAGGCATGATAAAATTCTCCTTCACTGTGACAATCGTGAATGACTGATCGCATTCTTACACCTGGTTCATTCTCCAAGTAGCCACACATAAATTCTAATCTGTGCTCCAATGACCAGTTAGGAGGAAAACAATGAGAGAATTGATGGAGCCATGCTTGTGGATGAATGTCGTTGGCAGAATTCTTAAACGTTTTGAATTTACGTGTAGTAATGAACAGCTTATAGTCAAAATCATCGTGTCGGCGAGTAGCATATCGTGTCGGCGGTTCCATCTCAAAATTCGGTGTACCTTGCCAATTTCTTTCATAATTACCGAAATGCCCTGTGTTACTATTTTGTGGCTTTTGCGTATTTCTAAGTTCCTCTTCCCGTGTTGGAGCGCGAGTGTCCTCTGAAATACGTAATTCTTGTATTACCTGTGTCAGCTGATCTTGTACTTCCCGGATTTCTCTTTGGTGTTGCGTATTAATTTGATTCTGATTTTGTTTGAATTTCCTAATTTGTTCGCACTCTTCTGTGTCATTAAAGACTACTGGTTTTGTGTCATTCAGATTATCATCTACCTTCGTAGATAAATTATTTAGCTGATCCGAAAGTTCAGCTACTTTCTCCGATAGTGAACACATTTCCTCAGTGTGTTTTTCTGAACCAAGTTTCAGAGTGTCCATTTGTGTTGAAATCGAATCTACTGTGTCCTTTAAATTTTCCTGAGTTTTTGCAAGTTGCGTAACCGAATCGGTAGATGCAACTGAGTCAATTTTACCTTGCAAGGTGTCGTGATTTTCATGAACAATAGTTTGCAGTTCTTTTATGGCTGCTTCATGATTCTGTAATGCATTTTCATGACGCGAAAAAATAGGTTGGAAATGCTCACAAATTTGTGTTTTTACGTCATTACAGACTTTCTGACATTTCGATTCGATTTTATGTAACTCAGTAGTTAAATCTTCACGTGTTTGTTCAAGCGTATGTTCCACTGAGTCTAACTTTTTAAGCTTTTGTTCCATTGTGTCTAACTTTTGAAGCTTTTGCTGTGTTTGTCTCTGATTTTGTTCCATTGTGTCTAACTTTTGAAGATTTTGTCCCATTGTGTCTAACTGTTGCTGTGTTTGTCTCTGATTTTGTTCCATTTGGTGCATTAGTTGTAATAACAATGCATTAGTGTCTGGAATCTGTTCCTCTACGCTTTTCGGCAGCGCGTTTTCACCGGCAGCATTCACATTTTGATAAGCAGAAAATGTGTCTTGACTCATTTGAGAAACCGGTGAGGACCCAAAACCTGAAACTACAGTATTTGTAAAATTGTGTCTTGTCATTTCGGATTCCTGAGGTGAGCTGTTGCCGACCGAGCGATCGATAATGCTTCCCTGTTCACTACCTGTTTCACTGTCTACACCATTATTTGACGCCCGCTCCATTTCCCTGTGCACAGTTACCAAATTACGACTTTGAACATTAGTAAATTCATTACTCGGCGGCGCTGATAAGCTACGCTCGTCGTCACTATTATTTCTCAGTTTAGTTTGGAGCCTAGTGTTACGTTTTTCACACGCCATTATTGTGACAATATTTCACACGATAACACAGAAAAACACAATTTGAAGAGCAAAAATAAGAGAACACATTAATATAGCACTTAAAATAATATCTAGTTAATTGCAGCTGCGAAATACTTGGTGCAAATCTACATGCATGCCACAACTGTTTTACAGTACAACAATGAAAGACTGCAACTACAAAGGAGATTCTCTCTACAATTACGCACTAGCAATAAACAAAAGCTACACTAAATACACAAACTACAAGAAAAAAATCAGAAGATTCCAGTGAGGTATCCTGGCAGGGTCGCCATATGAAACGTCCCCTTAGAACAACTTATACAAGACTGTGCTTAACCTGACACACAATGTTTTTAGCGCAACGCAATCTGACTTTCAATAATCCCTACAAAACAATGGCCCTGACTAACTTTAACCTATACCTTTCACAAATCACTTACCTCACAAAAATCTTCGTTACTGGAACTACTGCAATACAGCGAGCGCCACTACTGCCAGCTAAATAGAAGATTCAAACTACTGAAGGCACTAACTACTGATAGGGATAGTTAGCAAATGAAAGATTTTAATAGAGAACAAACACTGTATTTACCTTAATAATCATAATATATATAGCAGTTCAATTTCAAAACTTCCGCCATCTCTCTCCCCACATCCACCACTGCTGGCGGCTCACCTCCAACTGTGCAACGCTACGCGCTGTTCCCCACTGCCTAACACTACAATGGCAGACAACAATGCAAACTAGCCACAGGCTGCACACAGCACAGCCAGTGATTTTCATACAGAGCGCTACATGGCATTACCAATATAAAAATCTAAACAGCCTACTTACAGGTGCAGCATTGAAATCTGCAGCAATTTGCATAAGTGCTGTACTTCTGTCACGTTAAACTATTCTCTTCAGTCGTCGTTGGCACCGTTCTTGCAGGATGTTTTGTCGGCCGCAGCGATGTTAGAGATTTGATGTTTTACCCGATTGCTGACATTCACGGTACACTCGCGATATAATCGTACGGGGAAAACTCCCCACTTCCTATCTACCTTGGAGATGCTGTGTTCCATCGCTCGTACGCCGACTATAGCACCACGTACAAACTCACTTAAATGTTGATAAGCTGCCACTGTAGCTGCAATAACCAATTTAATGATTGCGCCAGACACTTGTTGTCTTACATAGGAGCTGCCGAGCGCAGCGCCGTGTTCTGCTTATTTACATATCTCTGTATTTGAATATGCATGCCCATAACAGTTTCTTTCCCGCTTCATTGTAGATCTGCAAAGGGCGTTCAAAAAGTTTTGCACAGTGGTCGCTAATTTTTTATTTTTTGCAGGAGGAGAGTTAAATTTTTTGTGAACATATTTGGAACATTCAGCTATAAGTTGGTATATAAAAGTATTTCCTTTTTTTTACAGGTGAGCCATAATGGACCGTGAAGTAGATGTCAGGTTGCGAGAACGGTCGATGATGGAGTTCCCCTTCAAGACAGGCGATGACTCTGCCACATTGATTCACAGGAAGTTGCTCCATGTTTATGGGGGGGGGGGGGGACACTGTGGATCGCAGCAGTACCCAGCGATGGTTGCAGAGGTTTAAAGAAGTTGATTTCTCTCTACTGGGAAATCCACGATGCGGTAGACCATCGACGGCAGTGAGTGATGTGAATAAGGAGACCATTGACCAAATCATCCAAAATGACAGATGTGTGACGACACGACAGATTGCTGAAATGACTCCATTGGGTAGTGTGGTATCACTGGCACAGTCACCAGGGTACAGGAAAGTCTCTACACGTTGGGTGCCTAGATTACTGACAAGCGAAATGAAACTGATGAGGAAGAATGTGTGCTAGGGTCTCATGAAGACCTTTACTGAAGAGTGGAAACAGTGTCTTGACGGCGTCATTACAGAGGATGAAACATGGTTGTTTTTGTCCGAATCTGAGAGCAAAGTCCAATCGATGGAGCGGCGCCGTCCGGGTTCCCCTCGGGAAAAGAAAAAAAGACGTTCACGAACAGCAGGGTGACAGGTGATGACCTCGTTCTTCTGGGATCAGTGTGGTGTCGTTTTCATTGACTTCTTGGAACCTAGCTCCACAGTTAATCAGGACCATTACTGTTTGTCAATGGACAAACTGCGACGTGCCATCAAGACCCACAGACCACAGCTTGAGCGTCAGTTCATCAGACTACACCGTGACAATGCCACACCCCATACAGTTCTTATGCCTCAGAAAAAAATCAGGACAATGGGTTGGAAAATTGTTCCTCATCCTCCCTACAGTGCGGACTTGGCTCCATCTGATTTTTACCTCTTTGATCGTCAGAAGGCCCGCCTGCGCGGTAAAACATTTGATAGTGAGACTTATTTCCTGTGTCACGCGATGGTTAATAGTCAATCCCCAGAATTTTACCAAAGTGCATTTACGTCATGGAAAGAACGTTGGGCCAGATGCGTCACAGCTGATGGAAGCTACATAGTGTAGGCTCAATGTAGAGCTAAATGTTCCAAGTATGTTCACAAAAAATTTCATTCTCCTCCTTCAAAAAATAAAAAAAATTAGAGACGACTGTGCAAAACTTTTTGAACGCTCTTTGTGCATTAAATATATTTGAAATTGCGAACATGGACAACCATAAGCTGTGGAGTGGAATGACGACAGTGAAAATTTATGCCGGGCCGGGACTCGAACCCGGACGTCCCACTTGTCGCGAGTGGCCGCCTTACCATTAGGCTATCCGAGCGAGACCCGCGGCCAACCGCAAACACCTGTTTGTGGTCAACCACGTGTCTGCAAGCTGTACTCTTACCTCCATTATGTGTATTCCAACACAGGGGAGACATTTCTCTAGAAAGTCGCCTGCCTACAGTCGGAGGATGAATACGACATTGCAGAGCCTGTGTTATTCCGAATTACGATGCAGGCACGTCGAAGCGAGCTTCACGTCGTAATTCGGAATAACACATGCACTACAATATCGTATCGTTATATAAACCCATCGATAACTGCGTTTGTAACAAAAATAAATTTGTTGTAATTCTTCATGCTTTCCCGGCGATCTGTTGACATCTTGGATATTCGGGAATCCAGCCGGATGTTCGCGTCGTTCTCACACGATATTTCAACAGCGTGCCTCGCTGTCTTCTTCAGGTGCTACCTGAGACTCAGGTAGCACCTGAAGAAGACAGCGAGGCACGCTGTTGAAATATCGTGTGAGAACGACGCGAACATCCGGCTGGATTCCCGAATATCCAAGATGTCAATAAATTTGTTGATCAAAATGATTGTCGATGGATACGTTATGCAGGAAATACGCTAATGAGCGAACACATGACCACCACGGCAGTCCGGGAAGTTGAATGCCGCCAGGTACCGCTTAGTGTGTGTATATATTGTAGTAAGTGTGAGGTGTCGAGATGGCTACTATTAGCGAGAAAACTGCGCTACTAGACAAAGGCACCACATCAGCTGGGGAGGGTGGGGGGGGGGGGGAAGAGTAGGTGGTGGTTGTGAGGGGAGGGGTGGAGAGGGGGGTACTCCAGGGGGGGATTCCTTCGAAATGGAGAAAGCTGCATCCGTATAGGCGGATCTGAAAATCGCAACACCAAGGAGCAGTTCTGCAACTGAAACGTAAGTTGGGAGGCGTCTTTCTGCTTCAGAATGATGATGTCTGATGATGTCTATCCAGATTTAAGAGCAGTGCCAGTCGCACAAGAGTGTGGCTAGCAGCGCCACTATGAGGATGCAAATCAAGTTTCCTTTAAATACGTTATGCAACGGTCGTGAGCGTTAATTACCTTTGAAACTGTCCGCCCCCGGTAGCTGAGTGGTCAGTTCGGCGCTAGCGGCCGTGCGAAGCGGAGGTCCGATACTTCCGCCTGTGCGGCGTGTGCGAGTGTTTGTTTACTTGTGGACTTAGTCTGCGCGCGGGCTAGTAACAACGATCATGGCGAACAAGTACAGGAAAACTACATTACGATTCAATTTCTGCAAAGACTACGAACGACCAAAGGCTTTAGCAGTGGAACGATTCATTCGAGAGGACGTCAAGATACCGCCAAACGATATTGTCGGAATTCATCTGTCCATCGTTAGTCTCACGGTGTATGTTAAGATGGTAAATGACGCAGCGTGTGAGAGAATTCTACAGGCGACAAAAGCAGGTCTCCGATTTTGCCATAGTGACGGGAATGTCGGCACTGTAACTGTAGAACATGCTGGTCTGAATGTACGGACAATACGTGTTTTTGAGCTGCCATTTGAGCTCCCGGCTGACGAAGTTATCGAGGCTTTTAAGCCATACGGCACGGTACATGGTCACACAGCAGAACGCTGGACACAATTCGCCACGTACCCAGTTCTTAACGGAGTGCGACAGATCACTATTGATCTTCAGAAGCATGTACCGTCCTATCTGACAATTGATGGTTGTCGGGCGGTGGTGATTTACGATGGTCAACCACGTACATGTTCTGGCTGTGGCCAGGAGGGACACCTCAGGTCGAACTGTATGCAACGGCGGATTACGCAACTGCCTTCAGATGTGCGGGAGCCGTCGCCGGCGATGACAGTACTACCGATCACCTATGCCAAAGCCCTCACTGCGTCCGCTGATGACCGAAAAGACACAGCCCCGGTGGAAGATCAAGATGGCACTCTCCGAAACCTTGTAGCAGACGTCGGGATGACAGAGGATGCTGCTCCATCGAGCATACAATCTACGGCGACATCAGATGAGACCGAACTCCCACCAAGCACACCTATAGTACACGAAGCAGTTCCAGCCACTACGGATGCTGTTCCGTCTGGAACGCACTCTGTGACGACAACATCGGTTTCGACCGAACTCCCGCCTAGTACAACGATGGGACTCGAAACACTTCCTGTTCCTACGGATGCTTTTCTGTCGGGCAGCCGTGATTCCCTACAATCTGAGGACACGGAAGGAAGATCACGCAAACAACGTTCCCCGAAAAGGAGGAAACGGCGTCGTCGCACGACATCTCCTAGGGATGACTCCCCTTGCCCCGACGACGATGTGCCTGTGGACCAAGACGACACAACAGCCTCTACGAAACAGGATGAGGCAATGGAAACTGTTCGATCAGACCCGCAGCGGTCTGTCACATTGACGGTACCGGGACGTGGTGATGCTGAAGAGGAATCACAACCAGTTGGCTCTCCAGACACAGATGCTGTGGCAATGGACACGAATATATCACTGCCTGCAAAGATGTGGTATGACGATATCGAGGAGGCGCCGGACGTCATACAGAGGCAGCCGGCACTCACGAAGACGGCCTAATAATTGCTGAAGGTGAAGGGAGAGGGGCGAGAGAACGTCTTCTACCACAGCCCCCAGCGCCGATGCAGGGAGATGGTGTTGCGCATCGACAGAGTGGGATTCAACGCCATGCGAACCGTATTGCGACATTAAATATAAATGACGTGCGTTCACCGGCCAAAATACACCTACTGAAGGAAACGATTTGGGCATCCGATGTGGATATTGCTTTGCTGCAGGAAGTCCACATAGCTGCACTCCCATACATCGCAGGCTACCAATCCTATTCGTCACATGGAGATCACAATGGGAGTGGGGTGGCAGTTTACGTGCGAGATGGCTTCCCAGTGGAAAACGTGTGTTACCTTCCGTCGGCCGGGGGAATGGCTTTCACGACGTTTGGGACACGCATCATCAATCTTTATGCACCGTCGGGAAACAATCGGCGGCGGGAAAGGGCGCGATTTTATGCAGAAGACATTGCCCCACTTTTCCATGGACGTTATGAATGTGTAATAATTGGTGGAGATTTCAACTGTGTTCTCAGCCAGAAAGACCAATGGCCGCAAGCAAACATCAGCCAAGAGTTGCGAATCGTTGTCAACGACCTTGTACTTAGTGACACGTGGGAATTACGACATGGAGATGCACCGGGATACACCTATGTGACAAGTCATTCAGCGAGCAGGTTAGATCGCATTTATATCTCACGCGCTCATGCAAATGATGTCCAGGACGCGGAACGCTGGCCATTGGCATTTTCCGATCACAGCGCTTACATCTGTACGGTGCTTCTTCCCCGTAGAGAGGTGTGGAACAATAAGGCCCCGTGGAAATTAAACATTCAACATCTACATGATCCTGAATGCCGTCACCGGATCCTTGAGACATGGACGATGTGCGAGCGAAGGGTTGGAAGGTATGCGACGAAGCTTGATTGGTGGCTGACTTGTGCTAAACCGGCGCTTCGCCGTACGTTCATCTCATATAGCAGGGAGATGGCAGAATGGCGCCGCCGTACGACCGACTTTTATTTTGCAGCGCTGCGCGACCTGGACGATAGTCCGCCGGGACAGGACGTCTGGATCGAACGCAAAAGGATAAAAGCTAAACTAGTGGCTTTAGCTCGGAAACATCTTCAGGGAACCATGGTGCGCGCCAGATGTCACGATACGATACTGCACGAGATTCCTTCCATGCACCACGTCGTGAATGAACGACAGCACCGACGACGCGTTTTGGTACGGGAATTAATTACCCGCGAAGACCGAAGAGTGACGTGTCAAGCGGACATTGTCTCTGCATTCGTCGACCATTACCAACACATCTATCGGGAAGAAGCAGCCCCTGTCGATGACCTCGAACGTATAGCCACGTACGTCTCCCGCACACTGACGGTGGAAGCCGCGGGAACCTTACTGGAAGCCATTAGCTGTGAGGAAGTACATGATGCGATCGCAAAGGGTGCGTTGAATCGGTCCCCAGGCATTGATGGACTTCCTGCTGAATTTTATCGAGAATTTCGCAACGAAATGGCACCGCGATGGACGGAAATGTACAACGAGATGTTAAATTCCGATGCGCCTATTCCACCGGCTTTTATGGAAGGCCTCTTGGTGCCAGTCAACAAACCGAAGCCAGGAATTACGGTCACACATTATCGCCCCATCACCCTGCTTAATGCCGACTATAAGATCTTTGCACGGTTGCTAGCGTCCCGATGTCGTATGTTAATTCGTAGCGTTCTCTCTCCAGAACAGACGACACCGGGTGGATCGGTGAATGTGCAAACAGCTACTGGCTAATGCCGTGATGTGATAGCGCTGGCGGAGGAGTGCCGGCTTTGTAAGTAGGCTGTTTAGATTTTTATATGGGTAATGCCACGTAGCGCTCTGTATGAAAATCACTGGCTGTGCTGTGTGCAGTCTGTGGCTAGTTTGCATTGTTGTCTGCCATTGTAGAGGGGCAGCTGGATGTTAACAGCATGTAGCGTTGCGCAGTTGGAGGTGAGCCGCCAGCAGTGGTGGATGTGGGGAGAGAGATGGCGGAGTTTTGATAATTTGTAAGACTGGATGTCAATTATGAATATTAAGGTAAATACATTGTTTGTTCTCTATTAATATCTTTCATTTGCTAACTATCTCTATCAGTAGTTGGTGCCTTCCGTAGTTTGAATCTTTTATTTAGCTGGCAGTAGTGGCGCTCGCTGTATTGCAGTAGTTCCAGTAATGAAGATTTTTGTGAGGTAAGTTATTTGTGAAAGGTATAGTTTAATGTTACTCAGGGCCATTCCTTTGCAGGGATCTTTGATAGTCAGATTGCGTTGCGCTAAAAACATTGTGTGTCAGTTTAAGCACAGTCTTGTATAAATTGTTCAAAGGGGACGTTTCATATGGCGACCCTGCCAGGATACCTCACTGGAATCTTCTGATTTTTTCTTGTAGTTTATGTATTTAGTGTAGCTTTTGTTTATTGCTAGCGCATAATTGTAGAGAGAATCTCCTTTGTAGTTGCAGTCTTTCATTGTTGTACTGTAAAACAGTTGTGGCATGCATGTAGATTTGCACCAAGTATTTCGCAGCTGCGCTTGTAATTAACTACATATTATTTTCAGTGCTATGTTAATGTGTTCTCTTATTTTTGCTATTCAAATTGTGCTTTTCTGTGTTATCGTGTGAAATTTTGTGACAATAATGGTGTGTGAAAAACGTAACACTCGGCTCCAAAGGAAACTGAGAAATAATAGTGACGACGAGCGTAGCTTATCAGCACCACTGGGTACTGAATTAACAGACATTCGAAGTAGTAATTTGGTAACTGTGCATAGGGAAATGGAGCGGGCGTCAAACAATGGCGTAGGCAGTGAAACAGGTAGTGAACAGGGAAGCATTATCGATCGATCGGTCGGCAACAGCTCGCCTCAGGAATCCGAAATGATAGGACACAATTTTGCAAATACTCTAGATTCAGGTTTTGCGTCCTCACCATTTTCTCAAATGAGTCAAGATACATTTTCCACTTGTCAAAATGTGAATGTTGCCGGTGCAAATTCACTGCCGAAAAGCACTGATGAACATGTTTCAGACACCAGTGCATTGTTATTACAGTTAATGCAACAAATGGGACAAAGGCTACAAAAGTTAGACACAACGCTTGAACAAAATCAGAAACAAATGGGACAAAATCTTCAAAAGTTAGACACAATGGAACAAAATCAGAGACAAACACAGCAAAAGCTTCAGAAGTTAGACACCACACTTGAACAAACATGTGAAGATTTAACTACTGAGTTACATAACATCGAATCGAAATGTGAAAAGGTCTGTAATGACGTAAAAACACAAATTTGTGAGCATTTCCAACCTATTTTTTCGCGTCATGAGAATGCGTTACAGAATCACGAAGCAGCCATAAAAGAACTGCAGACTACTGTTCATGAAAATCATGAGACCTTGCAAGCTAAAATGCACTCAGTTGCATTTACCGATTCGGTCACGCAACTTGCAAAAACTCTGGAAAACTGAAAGGACACAGTAGAAATACACATGAGGGAAATTAGTTCATTATCAGAGAAAGTAGCTGAACTTTCGGATCAGCTAAATAATTTATCTACGAAGGTAGATGATAATCTGAATGACACAAAACCAGTAGTCTTTAATGACACAGAAGAGTGCGAACAAATTAGGAAACTCAAACAAAATCAGAATCAAATTAATACGCAACACCAAAGAGAAATCCGGGAAGTACAAGATCAGCTGACACAGGTAATACAAGAATTACGTATTTCAGAGGACACTCGCGCTCCAACACGGGAAGAGGAACTTAGAAATACGCAAAAGCCACAAAATAATAACACAGGGCATTTCGGTAATTATGAAAGAAATTGGCAAGGTACACCGAATTTTGAGATGGAACCGCCGACACGACGTAACAATGACCGATATGCTACTCGCCGACACGATGAGTTTGACTATAAGCTGTTCATTACTACACGTAAATTCAAAACGTTTAAGAATTCTGCCAACGACATTCATCCACAAGCATGGCTCCATCAATTCTCTCATTGTTTCCCTCCCAATTGGTCATTGGAGCACAGGTTAGAATTTATGTGTGGCTACTTAGAGAATGAACCAGGTGTAAGAATGCGATCGGTCATTCACGATTGTCACAGTGAAGGAGATTTTTATCATGCCTTCCTCTCAGCATATTGGTCTCACGCTACACAAGACCGAGTAAAACATAACATCATAATGATGAAACACTTCGAACAATCTGAATTTTCCAGTCTTGTGAAATATTTTGAAGACATGTTGCACAAGAATTAATACCTGTCAAACCCATACAGCCCCTCAGAACTCATCCGCATTTGCTTAATCAAACTGCCTGAACATTTACGACATATTATTTTAGCAGGACGTTGCAAAGACGACATTGAAGCTTTTCAGGGACTGTTACAAGAATTAGAAATTGACACACACAGTCGCGGGATGCGAAAACAGGAAAACAATCACTACAGGTCACATCCGTCACAATTCCGTGACGACAGAAACGATAACTGGACGCGACAGGGCTATTCTCACCACACAAATCGTGACCAAAATAGACACCACCCGTATGACAACCACTGGCAGAATAATAGTTACAGAGAAAGATCGCATTTCCGTAGTAATGAATATGACAGAGACAATCATAGAAACAGACAATTTGGCAACCAGAACTATTATTATCACGGGAGACAGAGTAACTTTAGACGCAACGGTCCAGCACGCAGTTACGACTCAGTGAGAAATTCTCCACCACGTGACCGACACGAAAGTAACTGTGTAAACTACCGACAAAACGACAGACCTGAATTCCATCAGAACTGGCGAGCTTTAAACAGAGCTGGGCCCTCTCGGCCAGGCGAATTTGTAGAAGTTAGGTCTCCAAATCCCAATAACGACGCGCGCCAACAAAGAGGTAGCAGACAATGACTCGCACCGCAGGCACCCGCGTGCGCCGGCTGGCTCAGGGAAAAATAACATTGACGCTAACCTTGAGCAAAATTCCAGTATTCTTTACGGACGAATACCGCATGATAATTGCATTCAAGTTGAAATTCTGCGTACTGAGAAGAGCAAAGGTTTACACCATATTTCACATGTAAAATCATTTATTGAGAGATAATCTGTTTTTAACTTTGTCTTTGCCATAAAACGTTTCACTTCACGTTACTAGTATGCTTTAGAAACTGTTACCATGCAACAATGTTTAAAGTTAAATATCCAGTCAAGAACATAGGTAACTTAGGCAAGTAATTGCGAATGCATTGTTATTGCGAACAGACGACACAGTGTTGTTATTTATACATTCCTCCTTGTTAGTTGCACGATTACGTAACGAATATACGGCTTACATACTTAGAACATATACCAGCACTGCTAAGAAGATTTTAATGCAACATTTTGGTGTACTTAAATACATTCTGGATTCAAGGTACTTTCAGTGAGATACCAGATGAGACAGTGGTTAGTTTATGTGACAGCTACACGATTTTATCACGACGCTACTAATGAGTGACAATTTACAATGTTGCTTTTGCGGTGTTTCTGTTTTATATCTGCACAGTTTTTCTGTATTATTCTGGAAAGTAAAACATGTTTTAGTAGTAACTTTTGTGGTATAGCTACAAGGCGACAGCCTTTTCTGTAGCACAACAATACGTTACAGCACAGTACTTTCCTCATCACGGCAATAAGCGTAATAACTAAGTTATCTATACGCAAAGCATTTCACTTTTGTGTATCATGAGGTAAGTACATTGACTTCTGCAGAACTTAGCTTTCGGAGGACAATAACTACGACACTTCCCAGAGATTATCTTACAGCAAGACGCACATTTAGCGCTACAGGACACGTATTTGAGTGATTAATTTTGTACTTAAAACATTTATTTTTAAAGATTTTTGAATTACAAAGAAAGTTTTTCGTGATACATTTCATTCCATTGCTGTAATCTGTAACACCTGAGGGTATAATTACAATAATCCTCAGGGGGGTACACGCCTGCTTTGTGTACCATGTGTCTGGCACGCACAAGGAGCTCTAGCTAATATGGTATTTGCTTATACAACTTTACACATCGGTACCATATTTCTCTAAAACACAAATTACACAGCTGTCTGATCATTACACTGAGAGAGACAAACATTTCTTTTTACTACGTCAGTGACAATGTTTACGTAATTACACCATTGGGTAACTTTACACTTACGAAATTGTATTTTTTCTGTACTTTGTGAACTGTTCATATTTTTTCGGAACCATTGTGATACAATGAGAGCTTTGAATGATGTATTTGGTAAGGGAGCATGATTTTAAAGTACGTTTGAGGCAGATGACACTTTTGACATGAGCAGAGAATTTTTTTAGATTTTGAAATTATTGGAGGAAGCTACGACGTTTTTGAGATTTGACTGAGGTGTTATGATGTTATTTTTACGACGACGATGTGTATTATGCTGTTGAGGTATGTTTATGTCAATAAGATGATGCTACCATATATGAGGAATGTGATTACGTGTTTATATGTATATGAATAATGAAAGACGTTAAGGGCTCTTGACTTGTGAAAAAGGATGTTGGAAACCGAGAATCGTACTTTAAGAGTTATGAAATGTGTGTGTAAATGCGTGAATGTATCACAATGCTGGCGAAAATTTTTTTGGACAATGTTATATTCATAGGATTTTGTTTCTACACATTTGCAACGTAAATTCTCGACCTGTGAAATTTTTATATGAGACTGTCACTGTAGCGGAAACTGCTGTCGTAAATATTTCCGTAAGAAAGTTAAGTGACCACCTGCACGTGCGTCGTCGGCACACAGCTGTGTCAGACACCTGGAGAACAAGCCATTAGGGTGTGCCTTTCCGGAAGCACAGGTAGAAAAAAAAAAGGAGGCCTATATGCCCACTAATGACATTCGTTTGTAGAAAGCATCGCAAAAACGACTTGGTCGAAATTAAAAACATATGATAACACTGTGGAGCTCGTAATTTATGATATTTACTGAAATTCCTAATGAAACGATGAGAAACATTTCACGGCTATTGTCTTGCTAGTTAAGAAAAATGCCATATGGCTTGCTTTAGATATTTATTTACACATTTTGTTCAATATCAAGTTTCTAGCTGCACTGCAGCATTAGTTAAAATAAAATTTAATATATGTACTAATATAAATATTTTATGCCTACAGATCCAGTAAATAATTTTATGATCTATCCAAAAAAAATGAGGGAGCACAAAAAGACATTTCCCTTCACAGGAATTGCATAAATAATTTTTTCACGATTTGGTAACTTATCTACTAGCATAAGTTTTTGTGATGCATCACTCTAATGTTAAGATGTGACATACGTATTAGACATGGCCATTTTAGTGTAATATTTTTTCTGCTTGAGCTATGTCATGTTTAGATATAAGTTGCTGCTGCTGTTTGCCAGGCATAGTGCTACTGCATTTTAAATTGTGTTACTCTGTTAAGCTAGTTTTACTACTGACTTATATTTATTGTTGCTGCACATTGGCTCATATTAGTTGTAATGTTGCATTGCTTGGTAATTTAGATTTACTGTAGCTTGCTTTGCGATTTTCCATTTTTTTTTTGCATTGCTGTTTGTGTTAATTTGTTATGTGATGCTGCATTGCCTTGTCCCTTAGTTTAACATCTAGCTCAGTAGATTTAAGTTAGCTTAAGAAGGGTAGACTATATAAGAAACTGACTATGGACAGTAGGGAAAGAATGCATTGAGAAGTTATATGAAAATGGTTTGGGCGAAAAAGAAGGATACTGTACAGTGGAGAAAAACTATTTTTGACCGTGGATGTGAACAGGATACAGAAAGCAGGCTTAGATAGGACTTTTGGGAATAATGATGAACGAAGGGAGATCTCCATGCAAAATCTACATCTACATCTATACTCCGCGAGCCACCTTACGGTGTGTGGCGGAGGGTACTTATTGTACCACTATCTGATCCCCCCTTCCCTGTTCCATTCACGAATTGTGCGTGGGAAGAACGACTGCTTGTAAGTCTCCGTATTTGCTCTAATTTCTCGGATCTTTTCGTTGTGATTATTACGCGAGATATATGTGGGCGGTAGTAATATGTTGCCCATCTCTTCCCGGAATGTGCTCTCTCGTAATTTCGATAATAAACCTCTCCATATTGCGTAACGCCTTTCTTGAAGTGTCCGCCACTGGAGCTTGTTCAGCATCTCCGTAACGCTCTCGCGCTGACTAAATGTCCCCATGACGAATCGCGCTGCTTTTCGCTGGATCATGTCTATCTCTTCTATTAATCCAACCTGGTAAGGGTCCCATACTGATGAGCAATACTCAAGAATCGGACGAACAAGCGTTTTGTAAGCTACTTCTTTCGTCGATGAGTCACATTTCCTTAGAATTCTTCCTATGAATCTCAACCTGGCGCCTGCTTTTCCCACTATTTGTTTTATGTGATCATTCCACTTCACATCGCTCTGGATAGTAACTCCTAAGTATTTTACGGTCCTTACCGCTTCCAATGATTTACCACCTATGGCATAATCATACTGGAATGGATTTCTGCCCCTATGTATGCGCATTATATTACATTTATCTACGTTTAGGGAAAGCTGCCAGCTGTCGCACCATGCATTAATCCTCTGCAGGTCTTCCTGGAGTACGTACGAGTCTTCTGATGTTGCTACTTTCTTGTAGACAACCGTGTCATCTGCAAATAGCCTCACGGAGCTACCGATGTTGTCAACTAAGTCATTTATGTATATTGTAAACAATAAAGGTCCTATCACGCTTCCTTGCGGTACTCCCGAAATTACCTCTACATCTGCAGATTTTGAACCGTTAAGAATGACATGTTGTGTTCTTTCTTCTAGGAAATCCTGAATCCAATCACAAACCTGGTCCGATATTCCGTAAGCTCGTATTTTTTTCACTAAACGTAAGTGCGGAACCGTATCAAATGCCTTCCTGAAGTCCAGGAATACGGCATCAATCTGCTCGCCAGTGTCTACGGCACTGTGAATTTCTTGGGCAAATAGGGCGAGCTGAGTTTCACATGATCTCTGTTTGCGGAATCCATGTTGGTTATGATGAAGGAGATTTGTATTATCTAAGAACGTCATAATACGAGAACACAAAACATGTTCCATTATTCTACAACAGATTGACGTAAGCGAAATAGGCCTATAATTATTCGCATCTGATTTATGACCCTTCTTGAAAATGGGAACGACCT
The DNA here is from genome assembly GCF_021461385.2 of Schistocerca piceifrons. Lineage (NCBI taxonomy): Eukaryota > Metazoa > Arthropoda > Insecta > Orthoptera > Acrididae > Schistocerca > Schistocerca piceifrons. The sequence goes on from NC_060148.1 coordinate 105,532,582, forward strand.
GCACTTTCTTCCAGTCGCTAGGTACTTTACGTTCTTCCAGCGATCTACGATAAATTGCTGATAGAAAGGGGGCAAGTTCTTTAGCATAATCACTGTAGAATCTTAAGGGTATCTCGTCTGGTCCGGATGCTTTTCCGCTACTAAGTGATAGCAGTTGTTTTTCAATTCCGATATCGTTTATTTCAATATTTTCCATTTTGGCGTCCGTGCGACGGCTGAAGTCAGGGACCGTGTTACGATTTTCCGCAGTGAAACAGTTTCAGAACACTGAATTCAGTATTTCTGCCTTTCTTCGGTCGTCCTCTGTTTCGGTGCCATCGTGGTCAACGAGTGACTGAATAGGGGATTTAGATCCGCTTACCGATTTTACATATGACCAAAACTTTTTAGGGTTCTTGTTTAGATTGTTTGCCAATGTTTTATGTTCGAATTCGTTGAATGCTTCTCTCATTGCTCTCTTTACGCTCTTTTTCGCTTCGTTCAGCTTTTCCTTATCAGCTATGATTCGACTACTCTTAAACCTATGATGAAGCTTTCTTTGTTTCCGTAGTACCTTTCGTACATGATTGTTATACCACGGTGGATCTTTCCCCTCGCTTTGGACCTTAGTCGGTACGAACTTATCTAAGGCGTACTGGACGATGTTTCTGAATTTTTTCCATTTTTGTTCCACATCCTCTTCCTCAGAAATGAACGTTTGATGGTGGTCACTCAGATATTCTACGATTTGTGCCCTATCACTCTTGTTAAGCAAATATATTTTCCTTCCTCTCTTGGCATTTGTTATTACACTTGTAGTCATTGATGCAACCACTGACTTATGATCACTGATACCCTCTTCTACATTCACGGAGTCGAAAAGTTCCGGTCTATTTGTTGCTATGAGGTCTAAAACGTTAGCTTCACGAGTTGGTTCTCTAACTATCTGCTCGAAGTAATTCTCGGACAAGGCAGTCAGGATAATGTCACAAGAATCTCTGTCCCTGGCTCCAGTTCTGATTGTGTGACTATCCCATTCTATACCTGGTAGATTGAAGTCTCCCCCTATTACAATAGTATGATCACGAAACTTCTTCACGACGTTCTGCAGGTTCTCTCTGAGGTGTTCAACTACTACAGTTGCTGATGCAGGTGGTCTATAGAAGCATCCGACTATCATATCTGACCCACCTTTGATACTTAGCTTAACCCAGATTATTTCACATTCGCATTCGCTAATAACTTCACTGGATATTATTGAATTCTTTACTGCTATAAATACTCCTCCACCATTGGCGTTTATCCTATCCTTGCGGTATATATTCCATTCTGTGTCTAGGATTTCGTTACTGTTCACTTCCGGTTTTAGCCAACTTTCCGTTCCTAATACTATATGCGCACTATTTCCTTCAATAAGAGATACCAATTCAGGAACCTTGCCCTGGATACTCCTGCAGTTTACCAATATTACGTTAACTTTTCGTGTTTTTGGTCTCTGAGGACGGACGTTCTTTATCAACGATGATAATGTCCTCTCTGGTAAGCCGTCAGGTATTTTATCGTTTCGCCCAAGGGGGGGGGGGGTCCCTCTAACCTAAAAAACCCCCGTGTGCACGCCACACGTACTCTGCTACCCTAGTAGCTGCTTCCGGTGTGTAGTGCACGCCTGACTTGTCTAGGGGGGCCCTACAGTTCTCCACCCAATAACGGAGGTCGATGAATTTGCAACCATTATAGTCGCAGAGTCGTCTGAGCCTCTGGTTTAGACCCTCCACACGGCTCCAAACCAGAGGACCGCGATCGACTCTGGCCACTATGCTGCAGATATTAAGCTCAGCTTGCACTCCACGTGCGATGCTGGTTGTCTTCACCAAATCAGCCAGCCGCCGGAAGGAACCAAGGATGGCCTCAGAACCCAAGCGGCAGGCGTCATTCGTTCCGACATGTGCTACTATCTGCAGCCGGTCACACCCAGTGCGTTCAATAGCTGCCGGAAGGGCCTCCTCCACATTACGGACGAGACCCCCCGGCAAGCACACCGAGTGCACACTGGCATTCTTCCCCGACCTACCCGCTATTTTCCTGAGGGGCTCCATAACCCGCCTAACGTTGGAGCTCCCTATAACTAATAGGCCCGCCCTCTGTGACTGTCGGGACCTTGCCGGAGAATCGGCCACTGACCCAACAGGCGAGGCATCCTGTGGTGGCTCGGAAACGATGTCATCACCACTAGGAAGCACCCCGTACCTGTTGGAAAGGGGTAAGGCAGCTGCCACGCGGCCAGATCCCACCTTCGCCTTTCGGCCAGGCACGCGCGAGCCCACCACTGTCCGCCATTCACCCTGGAGTGATGGCTGACCGGTAAGATGCTCACTGCCGGAAGACGCAGCGACATCAGGGGTTCCATGTGATTCCAAGGCCACCGAAGTAGGCATAGGTCTCACCACAGTTGCCCCAACGCCACTACGAGCCGACGCCTGCGGCTCGAGCTCGATGAGCCTAACAGACAAAGCCTCCACCTGCCCCCGAAGAGTGGCCAATTCTCCTTGCGTCCGCTCACAACAACCACAGTCCCTACACATGACTATGTTTACCCTACCCTATACGGTGACAAATTCCCAAGATAATCTTCTGATGAGCTACTCTGATAATCAAGAAACACTCACTGAAATACGAGACACGAAAACTACGCTAGGTTTTCCCAGAAAAACTATTTAAAAGCTAAGCGCAGCAAATAAGTACAAAAACGCTTTATACAAACAGTACTCGCTGCTGCTGGTGCTCTCGCTCTGGCTGTCACAAGACAACTGCTGATTCAAGTGACTAGTGGCTAACGGCCGCGAAACAAACAAAGACGGTTTTAGGGCGCTTTCTGTTCTAAACGATCAAGAAAACACTAAGAAATCTAACACGAAAACTACGTAAAGTTTTATCAAGAACTGTTAGTTACTATGCAGAGCAGATAAACACAAATAGAATCCCTTCCTTAGTGGAAGGTCGTAAACAAAATGCAAAATAAACGCTTTATACAAACAGTACTCGCTGCTGCTGGTGCTCTCGCTCTGGCTGTCACAAGACAACTGCAGTAAAACAAACCCTGTCCTTTCCTTTTGTGTTATCCCACTACATGTTTGTGTACCCTTGTATATTTGTGTTTTTCCTGTCTTTATGTGTTTAGCTGATGAGGGCTATGTTGTAGAATTTTTCTAATACTCTGTTATTTTCTTTGTAAAGATGCTTAGACATTATTTATTCTGTTTTGTTTTAATGCTCATGTGTAAAGTTGATGTTCCAAAAGTTATTCTGATCGTTTATGTATGTACTCATGTCATAATTCCTGTAACACTGATGTACATGTTTATTTCTATTCTGTTGTAAAGCCTGTACTACAAATGTTATCGGTATTGTTATGTTTTTAATGATGTATTTTGTACCTTTGTTATTGTATTCTTCTGCTATAAAATTGTAATTGACACCAGTTCATCTAATTAAGTAACTTGTACGTTACATTTCACTGCACACGTTTCTGTTGGTCATAGTATATGGACAATATGTGAGAAGTAGGGACTGTTAGTGTTTGCATGTGTGTTGATAATTCAGCAAGGGACTGGATAACAGCATTGCTGGTTCAAAGGACAATTCCAAAAACTACGTGAGTGTACAAGTGGTGGTTTATGGACTTGCTATTCTGTCTGCAAGCCTTCTAAAGACAATTCCTAAAACTTTGTGCATGCACAAGTGGTGGTTTATGGACTTGCTATCTTCTCTGCAAGACTCTTCGATGGTTATTGTGCACCTGCACAGTCACAACAGATGGCTGCTGGCCATCTCTACATGGACTACAGTGGGTCTGCATCTTTGATGGCCCACCAATACCATTATTTCTACAAGGACTGCAGTGGGTCTGCACCTCTGGTGACCCACCAATACTGTAATCTCTACCAGGACTACAGTGGGTCTGCTCTGTGACGACCTACCTAGCAATCTTCTTCAAAACGTCGAATGACTCTGCTGTGGGTTTGCTTTGTTGTGGCCCATTACCTGTCAGCATGTCAAGAGTCAGCACTGTCTTACCGTTGGAAGGACAATACTACTTCTTCAAGACTGCATGGAAATCCACTACTTCCGTGTGCATTGTCTTTTATTGCTCAGACTTTGATAAAAGAAACGGCAGTTTTACTGTGATGAATGATCAGGACTGTCTTTATTGACTGTGAAAAAATTTTAGCTGTTGACCAACATTGTATCAATAAGTGTGTGCATTAGATATCTTTGTTAGTGTAATTATGAAAAATTTTATCAAATCATTATTGGCCACTGGCCAAAAAAATTTGTAAATTTTTTTGTGGGGAGCATGGGGGCTATGTAAGTAGGCTGTTTAGATTTTTGTATGGGTAATGCCACGTAGCGCTCTGTATTAAAATCACTGGCTGTGCTGTGTGCAGTCTGTGGCTAGTTTGCATTGTTGTCTGCCATTGTAGAGGGGCAGGTGGATGTTAACAGCACGTAGCGTTGCGCAGTTGGAGGTGAGCCGCCAGCAGTGGTGGATGTGGGGAGAGAGATGGCGGAGTTTTGATAATTTGTAAGACTGGATGTCAATTATGAATATTAAGGTAAATACATTGTTTGTTCTCTATTAATATCTTTCATTTGCTAACTATCTCCATCAGTAGTTAGTGCCTTCCGTAGTTTGAATCTTTTATTTAGCTGGCAGTAGTGGCGCTCGCTGTATTGCAGTAGTTCCAGTAATGAAGATTTTTGTGAGGTAAGTTATTTGTGAAAGGTATAGTTTAATGTTACTCAGGGCCATTCCTTTGCAGGGATCTTTGATAGTCAGATTGCGTTGCGCTAAAAACATTGTGTGTCAGTTTAAGCACAGTCTTGTATAAATTGTTCAAAGGGGACGTGGGGACGTTTCAGCTTAAAGCGGCGATGGTGGCGGTTGATTTTGACAGTGCTTTTGATAAGGTGCGCCATAACTATCTGTACGCTGTACTGGAACAAATGGGATTTCCAGACCGTTTTACTGGTCTCATTAGAAGGATTTATGGGGGCGCACAATCCTTGGTACAGGTTAATGGTCGTATAGCAGGGCCCATTCAAATTCGACGATCCATTCGCCAGGGCTGCCCTCTTTCGATGCTGCTGTTCGCGATAGCGTTGGAACCATTAATTGGGAGGCTAACAAATTCTTTTTCTGGGATGGAACTGCGGGGCTACACCTTCAAATGTCGTGCCTATGCGGACGACCTCCTGCTGCTCGTTCGTTCTGAAGAAGAGGTGAAGACGGTCCTTGAACTGTTGTTGGACCACAGTGTGACGGCGGGTAGTGCAGTGAACATGAACAAATCGGCAGCAATGCCGGTTGGAAGGGGCCTTACGCCGGAAGAAATCAGTCCGTTTCCTTATGTGCAACGATTCCGCTATCTCGGCATAGACTTTACTTCGTCTGTAAAACATACTGCGGCAGTTAACTACCGACGTATTTTACAGACAACACGTACCATGGTCCGACAACATCTCCTACGGCGCCTTGATCCTTTGCAGCGAGTCGAATATCTGAACACTTACGTGGTTTCTCGAATGGTGCATATTTCGCAGATCCTGCCCCTACCACTCACGCTCGGACGTAGACTTCAATCAGCATTAGGCTATTTTGTGATGATTGGATCGCCCCTCAAGGTGCGATACACAACGCTCACGCTCCCTACGGACAAGGGGGGACTCGGACTTACGAATGTTCACTGCCGAGCGACGGCGCTCCTTCTAGCCACGATGTACAAGCAATGGCGTAGCGGGCGTGATTCCCTTACATTCCGCCTACTGGACCTCCTAGTTCCAGCATCCCTCACACCTCCGGTAGCTTTGGGCGCTAATGACCATAGAAGTTTTGCGCCCTAAAACCACAAACAAAAACAAAAAACCTCCGGTAGCGGTGGGCAACATTATGCCACATGTATCAACATTTATCGTGGAACTTAGTTATGTCAGAGACGAGCTTCCTCGCACGAGACCACCAAGCGCGAAGGATTTTTATGTTTGGCTGCAACGACGGATAAGTCGTAATGTCATTGAACTCAAACACCCCAAGTTGCATTGGCCGAAGATTTGGAGACATGTGCACCAAAAATTCCTTCCTACCTTCGTTCGGGCACTGTGGTTCTCTGTCACCTGTGGCAGGTTCAACACCAACGAACGACTCTATGCAATTGGACTAGTGGACACTCCACTATGCCCGAAATGTCGCCAAGTGGATGACGACCATCACCGCTTAACTTGTATCGCGGTGGAGGACGTATGGCTCCTAGGAAGACAGATGGTGGCTTGCTACCTCCGTGTGACCCCGCAACATATTACACCTGCTTCCTTCTTACATCCGGAGAGTGACTACTTTCCGGCGACTAAATCACACTCGATCATCTGGGTCAAAGGTTGGACGATCGCGTACCTCTATGGGGATGCTGCCAAGTCGCGACTCGACTTTTGGTATTTCTTGCAGCAAGCCCACAATGAGGTTCATAGATGGTCACACTATGGGAAAACCTTTGCCAGCTATCTTCACGCAGTCTTCCTCGACCCCCCACGCAGTTGGGATGTGCCGGGTGCAGTCGGTGTGAACATTTGACAGCTGATAATGAACCTCACGCCTCTCTCACTGCTCCACATATAATGCACATACTATACCATGAAATGATCTACATGTTCCTTTTAACGGAGTGATCTTGGAAAATAAATAAACAAATAAATAAAAACAACAGCCCTGTATCCCTGTTCCTTTACATTTGTGATTTGTTTTACAATGATCTTTTTTTTGTTTTTGCAGTAAAAAAAAAAAACTGGTCAGTGCGACAGAATGTCAATCCTACGGGCCCGGGTTCGATGCCCGGCTGGGTCGGACATTTTCTCCGCTCAGGGAATGGGTGCTGTGTTCTCCTAATTATCATCATTTCATCCGCATCGACGCGCAAGTCGCGAAAGTGGCGTCAAATCGGAAGACTTGCACCTGGCGAACAGTCTACCCGACGGGAGGCCCTAGTCACATGACATTTCATTTATCTTTGAAATTGGACTTTGCCATTTGATGTTTGTCACTGGGGCTGAAAGAGGTTGTGTATCATGGCTACAAGAAGGTCCGTGTTCCTTTTGCAACGTTACAGAAAAACTTGCCCCGAATATTGCCACTGTACATCATTGTTGCCAGAAACGGTCACGACAATGTACTGCGGAGCCAATAAGATTGGTCTCCAAACGGCCACGTGGAACTACAGAAAGGGAAAACAATTGTGTTTGGTGTATGGCTCTGGCGTACCGTACTGCATCTGCAGCGGCAGCTTAGGTGGTAGTTGGCACCACAATGACACAATGAGCTGTTACAAAGTGGTTACTTCAGGAACAGGTCTGAGGTGGATGGCTTGTAGCGTGCATTCTACTACCTACAGACCAGCGACATTGGAGAGTTGAGTGGTGTCAAGCGAGAACTCAGTGGAGCGCAGCAGGGTGGAGGTGTCGTGTGTTTCCTGGTGGAGGCTGGTTCCACCTCGGTGCCAGTGATGGCCGGGAGTTGACTAGGATCAGGCGACTTGAGTGCCTGCAGCCGACCTGCCTGCCTGCCAGACACGCGGGAGCCACACCCGGGGTTACGGTCTGCAGTGTGGCTTCGTGTGGCTGCAGGGTCACTCTCGTGGTTACTCCATGCAGCCTGACTGCTAAGTTGTACGCCAGTCTGGCGATTCGACCTGTTGTGCCCAGAAGCGACCTCCGAGTTCTGCTTTGCTGCCGCGAGGCGATATGCGAATGAACTGTTTACTGAACTCTGCATTCCGTTATAAATTCCCCAACGTTATTCTTATGCACTTAATGATACCAAGGTAATGCTGTTCCTTATCTATATAAACGATTTCGGAGACAAACGATGAATCGTCTGAGGTTGTTTGTAGATGGGCTCTGAGCACTATGGGACTTAACTTCAGAGGTCATCAGTCCCCTAGAACTTAGACCTACTTAAACCTAACTAACCTAAGGACATCACACACACCCATGCCCGAGGCAGGATTCAAACCTGCGACTGTAGCGCTCGTGCGCTTCCAGACTGAAGCGCCTAGAACCGCTCTGCCACTCCGGCCGGCTTGTTTGTAAATGATGCTGTCATTTACCATCTAGTAAAGTCATTAGAATATCAAAACCAATTTGCAATACGACTAGAAAAGATATCTGTATGTTGCGAAAATTGGCAGTTGACCCTAAATAATGAAAAGTGTGAGGTTCTCCATATGAGTGCTAAACGGAATCGGTGAAACTTCGGTTAGACGATAAATCAGTCAAATTTAAAGGCTGTAAATTCAACTAAACACCTAAGAATCACAATTGAGAACAACATTAATTGGAAACCATACATAGGAAATGTTGTGGGTAGGTGAACCAAAGACTGCGTTTTATTGGCTGAAGATGCCACAGATCTACTAGAGAGACTGCCTACACCACGCTTGTCCGTCCTCTTCTGGAGCGCAGCTGTACGGTGTGGGATCCCTACCAGACAGGATAAACGGACTACATCGAGAGTGTTCAAAGAAGAGCAGCACATTTTGCATTATCGAGAAACAGGGGAGACAGTGTCACTGACACGATACAGGATTTGGGGTGGACATAATTAAAACATAGGCGTTTTTCGTTGCGGCAGAAACTTATCACGAAATTTCGATCACCAGCTTTCGCCTCAGAAGGCTAAAATATTTTTTGACGCCGACCTACACGGGAAGAAACTATCATCATCATAAAATAAGGAAATCAGAGCTCGCTCAGAAGGATATATGTGTTCGTTTTTTCCGCACGCTGTTTGAGACTGGAATGATAGAGGATTATCGTGAAGGTGGTTCGATAAACCCTTTGCCAGGCACGTAAATGTAATTTGCAAAGTATCCCTGTAGGTGTAAATATAGATTAAGGGTTTACTACAAGTGATATTACGGACTTAAATGGCCGTCTATGGTTCTTTCACTTGCTTGCATAAACTGTGATAATAATTAATTTAATGCATGAAATTTCCTTGCACATTAAAACTGTGTGCCGGACCGAGACTCGAACTCGGGACCCTTGCCTTTCGCGGGCAAGTGCTCTACCGACTGAGCTACCCAAGCACGACTCACGCCCCGTCCTCACAGCTTTACTTCTGCCAGTACCTCGTCTCGTACCTTCCAAACTTAACAGAAGCTCTCCTGCAAACACAGGAAGTTTGGAAGGTAGGAGACGAGGTACTGCCAGAAGTACAGCTGTGAGGAGGGGGCGTGAGCCGTACTTGGGTAGCTCAGTCGGTAGAGCACTTGCCCGCGAAAGGCAAAGGTCCCGAGTTCACTCATCAAACAAAAGCGGACAATTGATACACTTGTTAATATTTCTGTCAAACTCATTTCATGCCTAGTGCATGTCCCACTAAGGTCTCGTTTTCAAGACCCAACGTGAAATGCCTCCCCCTTGTTTTCTAACACAAGATTTACTAAGAAGATAGTAATAACTCAACATTATTGTAAAATGAATAGAGCACATCCACAACTCAAAATATCTACAAAAATAATAACAATAATAATAATAACATAACTAGTAATGAGTAAATTTTCCATAAAATAACTTTTTTTTGCTAATTTTTCTCTGTAAATGACTAGATCGTACAATCAATGCTTATTCCCAATCCATTCTGCCACACGTACAGATGTAGTGTACAAAGACTCAGAAAAAGCTAAACTGCAACAATAAACAGTGCAAGAAACAACTAACGAAATGTGACTGACAGACTCTCGAAATATATATATATATATAAAAAAAGCACCAAATGAAATAATTACCTGGACAGTACAGTAACAGAAAAATAAAAGCAAAGACTGCATTGTCTCGTCTTTAGAAGTAAAACGCAAACTGTAATTGTAAAATTAAAATTGTTATTTTGTAAATAAAAGTCTATATAAGTTAAAAAAAAAAAGTTCGAGTCTCGGTCCGGCACACAGTTTTAATCTGCCAGGAAGTTTCATATCAGGGCACACTCCGCTGCAGAGTGAAACTCTCATTCTAAAAATTATTTTTTGCCTGTTTGCTTTTAATGTTGTTGCTTTCTTTTTTCTTACCTCAAATTCTTTGCGATATAACTTGTGGCTATTTAATTCGCGTGAGCTGCTATGAAATTTTATTGTGTGTATGTGTATTATCTTTCTTTTCTGCGATACGTTCTTTGCTTTAGGAATAAACCTCATTGCCTTCAGATGTAGCGCCTGTGACTTAGATATGACGTCGGTCAAAGCCATAGAGTAGAAAAATCTCTGGAGTGTGCACTGCGTGATGCTCACGTTGTCAACATTGAGCAGAAATTATCACGTGATCTCGGCATGACTCTTTTTAAGAACAGTTCATCTTGGCCATTGAGTCCCGTCAAAATGTTCCACAATGCATTTCAAATGGTGGCATTCAGTCAAGTCGTCAACAGACCGTCACATCTCGTCACGTCACGGCAGGTCAAGGTTTCCCGGGAATGAAGTGTCGACAGTATCATTGTCTGCTAACATCGTAAGTTAACCTATTTTGCCACACTCACGTGTGTTATAGTAGTGGATACTGTGCTTTGTATCTTCTTAATCTTTATTTTATTATTGTGCTTTATTTTTGTGGCAAATTGTAAATGTTTCATGCCGACTTGGAGGTTTTTTGCATTGGATGTTTTTACACAAGCAGTGTGAGATATCCGAAAGCGATAAAACTATTTAGGTTTGACAGTAACAGAACAGATGCTCACTTTCCCACAGCACAGAAATGTCGACGTTTTGAAATGTTGTTTCACGTCTTAGCACAATCAAAACTGATCAAGAACATGCCTTATGAGGTTTTCTTTGGCCATTAACAACCTTGTTTCCTCAGTTGCAATACTATACTCTCACACAGACTAAGCGAATTGACGAGACATGACGTGACAGGCAGTGTGAACACACGCTGACGTGACGGTGCAGTGAGACGACGCCCGCTCATTTTACTCATCTAAGCTGAGAGAAGAATTTATTCCAGGTATCGAATGCAAATTGTTATGGCGTCTACAAAACGCCTGTCACAAATACACAGCACATACGAAGGGACTCTGTCGGTACTAAGGATATGGCGGCATTCCAACTTTGTGGGACGTTTTACGGATAGACATACAGCGCCCCGAGGTCACGTGCCCACTGTGGCAGTGTGTGTCGACAACAGAAAATCAAATCCGTGCATCCGAATGCTCACTCTGTGGTCAAAGCCGAGGGTGAAACGGGACACTAGAATTTATTCACTGCTTTTTTACCGTTTGTGTATCATTAAATGAGGCGTCTTCATCGTCCTTGCGCCAGTGAAATTCGTATCCTTAAAACCAGTGCAATACTGTCACGTTATGTTGGCTTCTCATCTCCCTAGAACTGAAACAGTAGAGACTGCACGAATTCGAGCTGCTGATACTTTGATTCATTTCGCTGTCGACTTCGGCAAAGGCAAATTCTCGTAATTTTCTGTAGTATGGTATGTATGACACATGGACATGTTTCTCATTAAAACCTGTGTATGATGTGAGTATTCCTTTCGGCATGGTGTCACATTTTCATGCTATGAACATGCTGTTTACACCTTGTAGACACAGAAAACACTGATCTTCCAAAGATGTATTTGTAAGTGTATTGACAGAAAACATAGTTCTTCCAAATATGTATGATTTTATGTACCTATGATCTTCCTGTGAGCATGTGTTATCGTACAGGGGCATACAACCTATGCTATTCATCTTTGGGCATCAGTCAGCAGTATCTTCCATAGTATATTTTCAGACCAAATTCCCTAAACATGTAACTACTGTACTATTGCTCATTCTGTGGCTCGATTGTTTAATGACTGGAAAACATATTTGCTACCTCTTTGTCATATATTTAGACGATTTTGGACTTTCTACACGCTGGGACATCCATTTCAATAGACCTTGACGATGACATCACTTAACAATGTCTGATTATACCCAGTGAACCTGATAATGACTTAAGGCCAAAATCGTGATATTAATATAGGATAAGGAAGTGTGTACAGTCAGAAGGCGGAAGTATCACTCAAGAGCTGTGATCGTCATTGATTAATGGTGTGTTTTATTTCAGTGATATGTAACATACAGCAGTGAGCATCATTTACCCGTGACCTCTCACACACTTGCGCATCCTGTTATCTGATAGGTTCGCCGACGAAGAGTTCATCTAGCTGCCTACACATGAGCAATATCTCGCTGGCAATGTCAGGAGCAGTTGTTGCCAGTAATTGGCCACAAAACACACCAGCGATTTATATGGCAATTTTAATCAGTAATTCGAACGATACAATGTTTGGAACACCTGCTATCGAAAATTACCTGGAGTGATGAGCAAAATCTCGCATGTCGATTAATACCCGCAGAAAAACAAGAGTTTAAATGCATTGACGTTCTTATGGGATGTTACAGACTGGAAACTGTAACATGTCAACTAATATGGTGTGCAGACTTAAACTACTGCTCTTCTTCCTTTTCCCTTATCTCGGCATTTCTAACTAGGGCTCAGGATTAACCCATTGCAGCTTATATGTATTATGGGTATTTTATGCTGTACTACATTGTTGTCAGTTAATTTTTCTCAAAATTTCCCTGGAAAGAACTACTCGTGACAATTCAAACCTATTCGTGAAAAATGCGTGTTTCTCCTAACTCATACATATTTTTAAAGCATAATATCTAGGAACCCATAATGGGGATAAATAATCGTAGATGCAAGTTTGCAGAAAAATGTTCTACAAAATGTATTGACGCTGCGTTTACCGAAATTTCCACTGGAAAGTAGACATATAGGAAAAAAGATTTTGTCGTGATTTCGGGTGGTTTTTCGAATGTGCACATGTACACGTCCACTCTAATGTCGAGACCTTAGACTTTACAGCTTAACATACTAAAAATCTGCAACTACCGGAATAAATGCGATCGTGGATTAGCAATTGTATCGAGCTACAGGGTGTTCTGAAATTCCTGTTCCAAACTTCTAATACATGTAGATGGGAGTGGGTACATAATATTTTGGACAAAAACCCACGACCGAAAACTTACGGTTTGTGTCCAGCTTTTGAATTCACTCACTTTTACTTGAGGAATTGAATTATGTTTTGTTGTTGTGGTCTTCAGTCCAGAGACTTCTTTGATGCAGCTATCCATGCTACTCTATTTTCTGTGCAAGCTTCTTCATTTCCCAGTACCTACTGCAACCCAAATAGCAAAACTCATTTACTGCTTTAAGTGTCCATTTCCTAATCTAATTCCCTCAGCATCACCCGATTTAATTCGACTACATTCCATTATCCTCGTTTTGCTTTTGTTGATGTTTATCTTATATCCTCTTCTCAAGACACCGTCCGTACTGCTCAGCTGCCCTTCCAGTTCCCTTGCTGACTCTGACAGAATTACGATGTCATCGAAAAACCTCAAAGTTTTTATTTCTTCTTCATGGATTTTAATTCCTACTCCGAATGTTTCTTTTGTTTCCTTTACTGCTTGCTCAATATACAGATTGATTAACATTGGGGATAGGCTATAACCCTGTCTCACTCCCTTTCCACCCACTGCTTCCCTTTCATACCCCTCAACTCTTATAACTGCCATCTGCTTTCTGTACAAATTGTAAATAGCCTTTCGCTCCCTGTATTTTACCCCTGCCACCTTCAGAATTTGAAAGAGAGTGTTCCAGTCAACACTGTCAAAAGCTTTCTCCAAGTCTACAAATGCTAGAAACGTAGATTTACCTTTCCTTAATCTGCCTTTAAAATAAGTCATCAGGTCAATATTGCTTCGCGTACTTCAACATTTCTATGGAACCCAAACTGATCTTCCCTGAGGTCAGCTTCTACCAGTTTTTCCATTCGTCTGTAAAGAATTCGCGTTAGTATTTTGCAGACGTGGCTTATTAAATTGATAGTTCGGTATTTTTCACATATGTCAACCCCTGCTTTCTTTGGGATTGGAATTATTATATTCTTCTTGAAGTCTGAGGGTATTTCGCCTGTTCATACATCTTGCTCACCAGATGGTAGAGTTTTGTGAGGGCTGGCTCTCCCAAGGCTGTCAGTAGTTCTAGTGGAATGCTTAGAACAGGGTTCCCATCTGAGCTCTTGATATTCATACAAGTGGTTCTCTTTTCTCCAAAAGTCTCTTTAATTTTCCTGTAGGCAGTATCTATCTTACCCCTAGTGACATAAGCCTCTACATCCTTACATTTGTCCTCTAGCCATCCCTGCTTAGCCATTTTGCAGTTGCTATCGGTCTCATTTTTGAGATGTTTGTATTCCTTTTTGCCTGTTTAATTTACTGCATTTTTATATTTTCATCAATTAAATTCAATATTTCTTCTGTTATCCAAGAATTTCTACTAGCCCTTGTCTTTTTACCTACTTGATCCTCTGCTGCCTTCACTATTTCATCTCTCAAAGCTACCCATTCTTCTTCTACTGTGTTTCTTTCCCCCCATTCTTGTCAATCGTTACCTAATGCTCTCTCTGAAACTCTCTAAAACCTCTGGTTCTTTCAGTTTATCCAGGTCCCATCTTCTTAAATGACCACCTTTTTGCAGTTTCTATAGTTTTAATCTACAGTTCATAACCAATAGATTGTGGTCAGAGTTCACATCTGCCCCTGGAAATGTCTTACAATTTAAAACCTGGTTCCTAAATCTCTGTCTTGCCATTATATAATCTATCTGAAACCTTGCTGTGTCTCCAGGTCTCTTCCATGTATACAACCTACTTTCATGATTCTTGAACCAAGTGATAGCTATGATTCAGTTACACTCTGTGCAAAATTCTACCAGGTGGCTTCCTCTTTCATTCCTTACCCCCATTCCATATTCACCTACTACTTATCCTTCTCTTCCTTTTCCTACTATCGAATTCCAGTCACCGATGACTATTAAATCTTCGTCTCCCTTCACTATCTGAATAATTTCTCTTATCTCATCATACATTTCTTCAATTTCTTCGTCGTCTGCGGAGCGTATTGGCATATAAACTTGTAGTACTGTGGTAGGCATGGGCTTCGTGTCTAACTTTGCTACAATAATGCGCTCACTATGCTGTTTGTAGTAGCTTACCCGCACTCCTATGTTTTATTCATTATTAAACCTACTCCCGCAGTACCCCTATTTGATTTTGTATTTATAACCGTGTATTCACCTGACCAGAAGTCTTGTTCCTCCTGCCACCGAACTTCACTAATTCCCACTATATCTAACTTTAACCTATCCACTTCCCTTTTTAAATTTTCTAAACTACCTGCCCGACTGAGGCGTAACACAATACAGTTATTGGGTAACAGAAAGAAAACATAACGAAACATTGACTGATCACTATAACACATTAGTTTCTATCATCACACTACACCTTTGATTACACGTCGGTGATTGTATACAAGCATCGGAATCATGCTGGCTTTCATATACATTGCAGCAATACCCTCATACTGAAACTTTTTGATCGCTATTTACACCTCCTCTCAAAATATGGAAAGTAAAGAGCTGGCAGTAGAAGCGATTTGCTTCACAGTATCGAAGATGAAGAGGAGGTCACAGATCTTAAGGTATGTGCTTTAGAGTATACGTTTGCTAAGGCGTTTTTTGCTTCGAATGATTGTTGCTGGAATATTCCTGAATAAGGAACACTCCTGCTGGGACACCCTGTGCGTTTGTGTGTGTCAGGATATTGTAGCGCAAAGATCCAACACAAACAGTAACCCGGCAGAGTCATTTCAGGCTTCACAATATAGTTGGCGGCACTGCTGCACCAACTGGTTGTCACCAACCCGACACCACAGCACCACAGCTATCGATTCGTTCAGTACAGCGTTTTCGAATTCAGATCATTCTTGTGCCGCGCAAGGTATGATGAAGATAGAAATGTCGTCAGCGTCAAAGTAGGCGCCATCAAATTCGTACCTTGTATTTGCTGATTCGCATATCGGAAAAACCCAAGCCACAAAAGGCATTCGATATGACTAGAAAGGCATGCTGTTATGGCATTGACGACAACACATCTAAGTTTTCTATTTGTTGTGAAAGACAATCAATAGTTACTGTATCGGTTCTACCTATGAAGGTTGTAATGTATACCGACTGTTGTGCAAAAGGGAGAAACAGAGACGGACAGAACGCTAAAAACTATCTGCTTTTCGAGCACATATGTGATTCATACATGTTAACTGGCATAAGAAAAATGTCACTGACTACATACGAACATTTCAGCACATTCCCCAGCTGATCTGGAGGCGAGTAACTCACACCGCAAAAATTCGCAACTGCGACTGGTTACCATCACAGCTGTCTACGCTCTCCTGCGGACTGGTGAATTATTCTTACCTTTACGCCGAGAAAACTTCCTTGTCCACACTGAGAACTGAAATTCAAATCTCGTGTTACCGATTTCTTTAAAAGAAAACTAGTAACTTCGAATTCTCTTTTTATGCAGGTGTCTATTACAGAAGAACGATGACAAATGCCGAAAAGGAATAAATAAGATTTACTATTTGTTAGAGCCGCGTTTGTCGACCTTTCCGACTCTTTGGCACACCAACTTACGTGACACCCCTGCATCTGACCATTTTTCGTAGATGCAGAAAAGCGAACACATTATGTTCATACAACATGCTTGTAATAATGATGAGTGATTTCTTACAAATTCAGCTATTCCAAGAAATGGTTTGGCGATAAATTTTTTGTGGTCAAGATGTTTTATATGCGGACCACGGGAACAAAAAGGACTCCACCCGAACACGCTTTGAAGGCACAACGGTTCCGCCCGGCCGCCGTGTCATCCGAGGCTCACAGGCATTACTGGATGCAGGTAGGGATGGGCGTGTGGAGAGCACCCCGCTCTCCAGGCTGTTGCCAGTCCTGGTGACCTGTGTCGCTGCTTCTCACCCGAGTAGCTCCTCGACTGGCCTCACGAGGGCTGAGTGCGCCCCGCCTGCCAACAGCACTCTGCAGACCCGGACAGTGACCCCAGCCAGGTGCCGGCCCAGCCCGACAGCGCTTGACTCAGGTGATCTGAGGGGAACCGGTGTCACCACTGCGGCGAGGCCGTTTGCTGGAAGATGAGAAGGCACTGAGGATCCTACGACACACCTCACGTGTATTTGTGTATATCGCGTCGCAGCGGCTGCGTGTTGTCTAACCACAGTCTGGACTAACAGGTTACTCTCACCACACTGGTGCCCGTTTTCCTTATGCACAGCGACGGCAGCGCCCCAAGCGGACAGTAACCTGCACTCCTGAAGATAAGGGATGAGAGCGGGTTGTAGTGTGTGTGTGATGACTTACAACACAGTTTTCACAAGAGGCAGCGTGTGTAGTGCAGTAAAAATCGGCATTAACGAAAAAACTACGTCGTATTTGTCTCTCTTTAGGTTTCTAAAGACCTCGGGAGGTACAGAGTGGTACATTAAGCGGGGTTTACACGGACATGTATCGGTCGCGCACGTTGACTTACACATGTAAAGGTGCGAGTGTGGGCGCCCAAAATAGCACGTCGTAGCAACTGGCGCACGTAGAGATGAAAACTGAAACCAGGAGTACCTAGTATCTTGGCTCATTTTGACTTTATCCATTTAGCTTCCTTCGTGCAAAATTTGAACCTATTTATACCAGTTAAAAGTACAGAAGCTGCACGTTTCAAAAAATTCCCGGATAAACGTTTTTTCTGAATGCTGTTGCAAGCAAAATGCTATCGGTGCAACTACAAACGGTGCCATTAGCTGTGCATTAGTTTCATCCCAATTAAAATCTTTTGCAAAACGAATTAATCGCATTGCACAACTTGCCTGGGCGCTAGCTCGGGGTCGTCGTTCGAACCTCGCTTAATACAGTACTCTGTAACGTAACTGCAGTAAGACAGATGTGGAATGGCTACACAAATGGCCGCCGGTTCCAAGTAATCCAAATGCAGTTAACCCTATGCAGCCGGCTCAGACAGGAACCGAGCACCAAAACCTCCCTCCCTCCCTCCCACCCCCCCCCCAACCACACACACACACACACACTGTTACAGTGCTCCTGCGTTGTAACGATAAGTAGCCAGGGACGGGAGAAACAGTCTCGTAGCGAACGTCATTCAATGTTTACTGTCAGTCATAACAAAAAAGATAAGCGAACTGTCGATTTGAAAACAACTACGGTGATGGTACTAGTCCCATGTTACCCAGTACACGTATTGCCAAAAATGTTACTCCAGTATTATCCACTTGATGAATTTTTCGCCCCTGTATTTTGGACGGTGCGTCTTTTTCAGTAAGCCAAAATTAAACTTCCTGGGAGATTAAAACTGTGTGCCGAGATTCGATGTCGGTCTGGCACACAGTTTTAGTCTGCCAGGAAGTTTCACATCAGCGCTGACTCCGCTGCAGAGTGAAAATCTCATTCTGGAAGCCAAAATTAGACGCACCTGTGCAACTGTGTTTTGTTAGTTTGCTGAGGATGACAAACAGACTCGCAGTGTGTCTCAAACTAACCGGTGCTCTTTCACCCTGCACTCAACACAGAGCATTTTCTTAGAGCAGGGTTGCCCAATCTGTGTCCTGTGTAACATTGATGCTCCGCGAGGACAGAAAATGTGCTCCACGAAAAAATGCTTATAACATGGCCTTTTTTTCGTGAACACCTTGACGATATTAATTTTTATTTCATTTTGTTATGATTACTGTGTTATTAGTCATGAGTTAAATTGAAGTAATCACTGAATGAAACAAATCCTTCTCATTTTTTAAAGTTTCATTAACATTCAAACCAAAAAAGGCGTTCCGTAAAAGCACCAGCATTCTCGAAGTATGCCGCCAGAGGAAACGTTTGGAAACCCCTGTGTTAGATGCTTTTTTGATATTACGTTGCAGTTTTTGTGCCACGCCTTGTCCGTCTCTGTGCTATTTTCGGAGTAGATGAAACTGAGACAAACTACCTCATGTTTCCGAACAGTGTGCTCCGTATGCTCAAACAGAGACGCTTAGCAGAGCGGCACTACGAATGGAACTCTGTACGAAACGGGCAGTGGCGAAATATTCCGTGTTGCTGAGAGAGATGTAGGAGAGACGAACACTACCGCAAAACACAATGACAACAGACTCTTTCAAAAAAATTGTTCAAATGGCTCTCAGCACTATGGGACTTAACATCTATGGTCATCAGTCCCCTAGAACTTAGAACTACTTAAACCTAACTAACCTAAGGACGTCACACAACACCCAGTCATCACGAGGCAGAGAAAATCCCTGACCCCGCCGGGAATCGAACCCGGGAACCCGGGTGTGGGAAGCGAGAACGCTACCGCACGACCACGAGCTGCAGACAGACTCTTTCACTCTCAGGAGTTTTCCATCTTCAAGATGTCCTCTATGAAAATGGGTGGGACGTAGATTGATGTTTACAGGCAGGATAAGTAATATTGTTGAGTTTACTGGATTACAGCGAACGACGTTCTGTGTTCTTTCTTCTACGTTCGAGTCATACGAGGGTTTTTAAGGGTGAGTGATGCGTGTAGGTAGAGTGCACAACACGAGGACATTAAGACAAGAAATGGAGAACGAAGCAGCCGGCTGCGGCGGCCGTCGAACTGGAAGGTTTGGACCGAAGTTCGCCTCGTGCTCAGCTGTAAGCCGCCGGTGTACTGCGCTGCTTCGTGAGGAAAGCCTTCGTACGGCGAGCACGGCGTGGCTGAGCCCGCGGGGGGCGCAGCCGGGCCGCTGCTCCAGCGGCAGGAGGGGGGGGGGGGGGGCACCATACGTCCGGAGCAAGGTGCGGAAACTTAGGGACGGTACGTTTTTGTAGTACACTCCGCAAAGGACGTAAAATAGAATAATACTCATTACTTTGTTATACCAAGCAACTAGGAAAGTGTTTTCAAGGCCGTTCCGCTCCCCAGACAGGGTGGAATGGGCCTCGTCTTTTCCTCTTTTTTTTTTTAAGTTTCTTCGATGACACGTCTTAGAGGTGAGCTGGGCTTCATCGTCCTCGCTGCTTGTGCCAGCACACGAGTCACCAGCCCACTGTTTGCTCTTCTGTCAGGCAATCCGTCCCTCAGTTGGAGTCCAATACAATTCCTTGCGATATGTGCATGCCGCATCTTCGTCGTCTTCGGATGTTTCATTTTCTGTAGAGTCAATTTGTTTTTCTTTTGTGTTGCTCTTCTGTAAGGGAAGACATGATTCTTTTCCTTTCTTCTTCTCTTCTCCAGCCATCAGCCTGACCTCTGCTCTATTCTGTTCAGATTCTTTAGTTTAAGTGGTTCCTTGATCGCTTGTTGTACCTCATTCTCGTAGTCAGGTGATGTGACAATAGCGGTTCGACCTGTCTTTCTCGTCACTCTCAGCTGCTCTGGGTACTGGCGTGACATTTTCCGGGGTAAATCTAGGGACGGTTGACCCAGTGGAGTTACTTATGGTCGAATTTGGAGTACCAGGCATCGATGAACACTGACGTCTTTGTTCCACCTCAGTATTTTGTAATCTGGCGCTGCAGTCAGCTTGCGCGAGTCCACGAGGTGCGTCTGGGGAATCAGTGGGAGCGACACTGTGTGGGTTTTGCTGAACGGTCGGCTGAAGGCTTCTGGGTGGCTGCGGAATACCAGTCGTCGCGGCTGGTCGCAAGTCACTCTCTGGAAGGACGTCGAGGTTCGTTGGCCAAACACCTGTCTTCTGAAATCATTTCATTGCAATTCTCATGTTGGCAGCAAACACGTAGGATGTCATTTGCCACAACATAACATATTTCCCCGGGTTCGATCTTAACCACCTTCTCAGTTCGTCGTCATAATATGGGCATTTGGAGCCGAAGGCCCACTCGTGTACCATTGATGTCTGCACGACACAAACCTTTATGCCTAGCCTGGGCCCCTCAGCACTGACATTGGACTATTGATGACTGGAAGCATGTTGCCTGGTCCGACGAGTCTCTCTTAAACTGATCGAATGGATTGACGTGTACAGGTGTGGACGCTGCGTGTCAGCAGTGGACTCTTCAAGCTGGTGGAGGCTCTGCATTGGTGTGCGGCGTGTGCAGTTGGAGTAACATGGAACCCCTGATACCTGTACATACGACTCTGACAGGTGACACATACATAAGCATCCTGCCTTATCGCGTGCATCCATTCATATCCATTGTGCATTCGGACGGACTTGGGCAAATCCAGCAGGACAGTGCGACACCCTACACGCCCAATATCGCTACAGAGCGGTTGCAGGAACACACTTCTGAGTCTAAACACTTCCACTGGCCACCAAACGCCCCTTAGTGAGCATGTCTCGGGTGCCTTGCAACGTGCTGTTCAAAAGAGATCTCCACCCCCTCGTACTCTAACGGGTTTATGGACAGCCATGGAGGATCCATGGTGTCAGTTCACTCAAGTACTACTCCAGTCATTAGTCGAGCCCACGCCACGTCGTGTTGCGGCACTTTTGCGTGCTCATGGGGCGTACCAGTTTCTCTGGCTGTTGGGTGTATTATATTCTGCTACCTCAAATGCTCTCTACTGATTCATACATGAATGTAGTAACAGAGTTGTCCTCCAGTGATTTACCACAGCAGGTTACCAAGCGTTTCTGGCTGCCGCCATTTACTCTCCCATCGGCTGCTTTTTATCTGCAAACGGAACATGCGATACTCGAAAGCTGGCTTCGAGAGGTAGAGAAATGAGTACTTCTTTCTTTCATTTGATAAAAAAGATATCTGCAGATTCCTATAAGAAATGTAGTACATCTGCATAGGTACCCCTGAAGCCACCGTATGGTGCGTGGCCGAGGGTACCCTATACCACTACTTGTCATTTGCTTTCCTGTTCCACTTGCAAACAGAGCGAGGCAAAAACGACTCTCCATATACCTATTTATGAGCCCTAATTTCTCGTGTCTTCTCTTCGTGGACGTTGCGCACAATGCATGTTGGCGGCACTGGAATCGTTCGGCTGTCAGCGTCAAATGCCTGTTTTCTAAATTTTCTCAATAGTGTTTCTCCAAAAGTACTATTATATCGAGTACGTTTTATTTGGAAAGTGAACCTGCCCTACTGAAAAGATAGCTTTGAGAGGTAGGGAAATGAGTACTTTCCTGATTCGTTTGGTAAGTAATTACGTCTGGTTAGCATTTATAAAATTGCATTAATGCAATCAACAGATTCCCGTACGAAACGTAGTAATAGGGTTGTTCTCCTCTTCTTTATCAGCAGGTTAACGACCTCCTTTTGACTGCCAATATTTACTCAGCAATCGACAGCCTTTTTCTTGCGAAGATGAGATGCGTTACACGAAATCTGGCTTTCAAATGTAGAAAAATGAGTATTTCCTTCTATCGGCTGCTAAGTAATTAGATCTGATTAAATTTTTTAATATTACATTCTGCTACGTCAAATAATATCTACAGATTCCTATGTGAAATGTAATATTGAAACTTTCCTTTAAAATAATTCCTTTCATTCTAGTTGAGGTTTCGTACTAGTTTCGTGTTGTTTAGCCTTGGCTGCATTTCCAACAGCGAGAGAATCGTAATATAATTGTCTGCCAGAATGTGACATGTTGCATAATCGTTCTAAAAATGTGAACTTTACTATCAATCTCTTTAATGAAGTAAAGTTGTCCCTATGCGTTAATGATCTGCCAAATAATGCTGTTCATGAAATGGTCTCTGTGTGCGCTGATAATTTTCGTAGCAAACAGATCGTGAAATGAAAATATCTCACCTGGTAATGTAATTGCTTGCTTGCTGCCCTCTGCACGCCAGTTGCGAATTTCTGACTACAGTTGCTGAGAGCCCAGTGCAATGCTCCATACAGCAAGTAGACTATTTCACACACATCTCTGAGTGAGGCAGTCCTTAAATGAAAATTACTTGGATCGAGGTTATGGACAATGCTCGTAGATGAAATGTCTCTTTAAGCACCTCCTTTTAAAATTATTTGATATATTATTACTCGTATGCAGTTCATATTACAACATTTATTAACGCTGACAAAGGACGACACAGATAGCAAACTCCAACTCTCAAAAACGTTAGACGGATAATCAATAAACATGAAAAATACGTCACAGTGAAAATCACAGAATCTTTAATGAAAAACCTGAAGTTCCCTGATGTGGATGTCTCATTCAACAGTGAATCTAGCTACACATGACTGTGGTGTCACTAAATAAGGAATGTTGCCTTCATTCCTCTTCATACTCTTTCCTGCTCTAATTTGATTCCAAATCACTAGTCAAGTCTTCCCCCCCTGTCTCACAATATCCAGACACAGTTCACTTTGACTCAGACGTGCCCGCCTCTACGGCTGCTCTGCCACGAGTCCCCTGCTCGGCGCCTGCCTCGCTACCCCTCTGACGTCACAACTCCCGCGCTCCTCGCTGCCAGGCAGACTCTGGCCAAAGACTGCCCGTGGAGAATGACAGGTTCAAGACTGTCGTTTGGCGTCTCAGACACACATAGTACGTATAAAGTACTGAAATGCAAATGACAAACTCACAGAAGGTCGGAAGAAGAATTTTAAGGAAAATACATGGAGCTAAAAGAAACGATAATGCTGAATATAGGTTAAGACCAGAGTGCTGTACCTGAAAACTGAAAAACTAAGTGATGTAATGTGGAAGAGAAGACTACAGTTTTTTGGAGGTATTTTCGGAATGGATAACAACAGACTAACCAAACTTAGAACCACATTACTCTGTAGGTACCAATCCAAACCGGCATGGTTCATAGAGAGTGGAAAGGACACGGAAAACGCTGGAATTACAATACACACAACAGAAAACAGAATACATTTCAGAAAGTCAGCACAAAAAGCAGAATTTCAGGAGGGAAAGAAAACAACTAGACGAGAGTGGACTCAACAAGAAAGGGAACAACACTCTAAAAGGGTGAAGGAAATTTGGAAACTAGGGAAATCTAATACAATGTAGAATACCCAAAGTTGATTCATCGTACCCTCCCAATAGGTAATTCGAAAGAAGAAGAAGAAACTCATAGTAGATCTATTTCACTATCTATTTGACTATCTCAGGCCCTCTCTGGGCAGAATTTTGCAGGAGGAGTTTTACACATGCCAAATATTGTACTGAAAACTTCGTCTACGTAATATTACACGAAAATAGTAGTAAGCTAGGAAGTGGTATAGTATACTATAAATAAATATATAGAGATAACAGAATATGCAATGTATACATGTTAAGTGCGTATATGCAATATAAAGAAGTTTTGTAAGTAGCAGTGCTCTGTCGCTCATAAATTAATTTGCAAAAATCATCGTACATTTCGCGCTCAGCTGCACTCCAAATATAAAGCTGATTACATTGGCGTTCAGGTGTATTTAGAATGCGCTACATTTCGTTTCAAGGCAGTGTGCACAAGTTAAAGAAAATTGTCCACTAGATTTGTGTGCACTAGTTGTAAAGTCATTAATTGTGGGAAAAATGACACTGACGGCATTTTTCTTTGTCGTTATTTTGCACAAAATGTCGTGAGACTGGCTGTGATTACGTCGTCTTTTTGTCGTAGCAAATGTCTTTTCGTGGGTTTCGTACACGAAGCTGCTGGCACGGGTGTACACAGTACGCTATGCAGATCATGCTGAAGTGTCTTCCAGCACTCACAACGTTGTAATATCTCACCAGGTGAGAGCGTCGTACCGTGACTGTGTGGGAGGCGGCTGAGGGCGGACTCGGTGGACGCTGCACCTGTCCACAATAAACCCAGAGACAACTCAGAGCCAGACCGCTCACAAAAGGTACTTCCCCGTCACTTTAACAAAATGTCTGTGAAGCCATCTAAAATCACGATAATCGATTTGGCATGCCGTCGTAAAGAAAACGTCCATAATACATCCAACTGTCTCACTGTGCAGAGAATAACTCTACTCGAGTCCATGAATGTGCTGTTTTCGCAAAGTACGTGTATCCTGTTACAACGCAGTGAAAGAAAATAAATCTTTTACATTTATCTAAAACTACCTAAATTATGGTGAATCCTCAGATTAAAAAACAAAGAATAACAAGCATTTCTTACGAATACACAATATACACTGCTGTGTCGGCAGTGACACATCAGACAGAATAATCATAATCAAAATCGGTTTCACACTGTGAGAGAAAAGAAACATTAAAATATAGTAACCATTACACGTACAATGCGTTGTGAGAGTACCAATAGGCAAACATTGCCGTCTGTCTTCTTACTTTTCACACGAGCATGCGTCTGCCACTCGTGTTGTTATGCAAGCGTACAATACTGATTTCTGCAGCGTGTATCTTTTTATATACTCGAGTAGATGCCCATAAGGATACAGGCTAAAGGGAAGCAAAGGAATGGAATGTGAACAATATTTTACTTCTGCAGAGAAAAAAAAAGAAATTATTACATCTGTCTCTTGCCTCTGAGTCACAAAACATAAAGCAAGTGAAAATGTATTCACGAAACCTTAACCTATGCACATGCCGATTACTTACAACTGCCCCAAATGCAAAATTTAAGTGGAATCGGGAAGAGTACTTAATATCTACGAACAAGTAAAGTCAAGGTGCAGAACGAAAACAATTAAGAATTTATCTG
This sequence comes from Schistocerca piceifrons, assembly GCF_021461385.2. Classification (NCBI taxonomy): domain Eukaryota; kingdom Metazoa; phylum Arthropoda; class Insecta; order Orthoptera; family Acrididae; genus Schistocerca; species Schistocerca piceifrons. The sequence continues at coordinate 105,558,173 of NC_060148.1, forward strand.
TTTCCGATTAAGTCTGTTATCTAGAGGCGAAAAAGAATGACAAATGGTATTATCCTGTAAATGAGAAAAAAATACACTAGCGCAAGCAAAGTCAGAAATTCATCAAAACAAGTACATCGTAATAAGCGTCTTCAAACCTTCTCATTGCTGTTCACAAAAAAATGCATTTTTTTAGAAACAATGAGTTTATCTTCCTGTAAATTCATAGCCTTGTATCATCGTTTTGCAACACCTTTTCTCAAACCATCAGAAGTACTACTCCTCAGAGATACACACCAAAACACAATCAACAAGGAATGCAACAAGGGCAAAATCATCACGTAGTCCGTGACAATCCCTACATCGATATGCCACTTCATGTCATAAATAATAAACGTCTGCATAATAATCATAAAAAGTTCGCTATTCTCACTTCCTATTATCTCATCGTATTCTCATTATAAAAATTTATAAATCATTGCTACACATACTTCATCTATAATGAAGCCTTAAGTCTTCACTTCACATACGACACCTACAGTAAAATTCTGACAGTGAATGAAGATATCCTGGTTATATCTCAGAGTATCTCAGTGCAAGACGCTTAAATTCAATATCTCCTCCGATTACTGACAGCACGTGTTTTACCTGTGAAAAAAATATATACTCTACCTGTTTTATCAGTACTGTCTGGAATCCGTTGTTGCATACTTCTGTACGTTAGCCTGTAAGAGAAAATGCTTTACGACGCGCAAAATTCGATTTATTGTTTCTCGTGTTGCTTTTATCTTCTGTGATGCCTTTGTCACTGAGCGAAAAATCACTGCTGTCTTCTTTTACGTAATCTCTGCTTGTAAAATGATGTAATGTAAAGATCGGGGTGAGTTATGTTAGAGCATGACGTGATATGTGCTCTGTTGTATCTATTACATAAAAATAATGACAGTGAAAATTAACATACAAAGTGGCTTGTACTTATAGTACTGTATGAGAAAAAATTGTTATTTTCATGTACACATACATGTCAGTGAAAGAAAACCTGTAGAAAAAGCTTAACTACTACTTGCAAACGCTTGACGTCATAAGAAAATGAAATACCTGTTGTCAGACCATAAGTGTTATATATTGGTATGGTGTAGTCATCTCAAGGAAGAGTAGAAAGTCAAATAATTATACAATGAAAGGTTTTATATTGGTGAGGTGATGGAAACCTCTGGAAACTTTCGTTCTGAGTGTTTCAAGATGTAGTATGTTTGGAAGTGGGATTCGTCGACTCCGAAATCGTCCGTTATACAGGAATACAAATATTTGACACCTGTTCTTTGCTTTAGAAGACGAAGGGTGTGCTCGAACTAAAACTTTTTGTCCAACTTTGAATTTTCTATTGTGACTTACCTTCTTTTTTAGCATTTTGCTTTTCTCAGCTGCCTTTTTTGTATTAGTAATTGCATTGTCAAACTATTCATGATGACGTAAACATTGTGACTTGGGGAAAGAAACAAGTTCTTTTATTTTGTCCGGCGGATTTTTATTCTTCAAAACGAAATGTGGCGAGAGCAAAGTTGAATCATTAGGAATTCTATGAACGGTGTGCTGAAATATCTGTCCCATTCAGTGTGTTGTTTGGTTCGTCTGTTGCTGCTTCACAAGTGTCTACCTTGGCTTTGATTCTTCACCTGTATTGGCGAGAGCAAAAGATGTATCAGTGAAAAATTGTGTATACCATTGTGTATTGTTTGTGTGTGATGGCTGCCAGACACACATATCCGTTTTGTTTTCATTTGTTGTGGAAGCTGTAAACGAAGAGAGACCGGCAATATCACGAAACATACACACGGGTCACGTGGAGAATGAACCCGCACTGTAACTCAGCTTGCTCTGCGCATGCGCGAATCTGGCATTATTAAAAAAAATTTCTGGGTAGCCTCTGGCTACTCGCTGCTGCTGCTCACACGGCAAACAGCCGCGTCTCAAGTGGCCAGGAGCGGGAGAAGGCACTGCTCATACGAGAATTCAGCTCTGCGCATGCGCACGAACGCGCTGGCAACAGCTCACAGGAACCTCGGGCTTCCTACGCAGTCGCCGCCGCGCGTGCGCAGTGACGCCTGTTAACTGGCGCTCCCTGGCAGCTGCTGAGACGGACGTAAGCAGCCGTAGCAAGACGAAAGGCCCCACAAAATTGTCGCCAGAAATAGAAAATACTTTTTTCCGTTACAGATGTGACACAGGCTGAACTTAATTTAATTTTTATCAGCGTATGACGCGGAATGTACAAAGTAGCTGTTTAGCGGAAGAGTGGAACTGTTTTCTGGCAACACTTCGATGGTTAATTCTGGTTGTGAATGGCGGTAGGTTTTTAGTTTCATTCCGTTCAGCTAAACACATATCTGCAAAGAAGAGGGATTTGCTTCCTGAAAGCGGAAGAAAAGCGTGACGCATTACAACTGTAACAACACTCATGTTGCCATTTTTCCAGATGTCGATGAGTCTGTCATTACTTTGTGTGTGGGTGACGTTGACCTTTCCACAAGTCCTGCACTTTCCAGCCGATTAACACAGGTAACAATGGACATTGAGCCACCCAGAGTGATTATGTGTATTACCCTGTATAGAAATGTGGGTGCAGATACTGACTCAAAATACGCCTCTTCACGCCTCTCCATGAAAGCGTCCTTTTATCGCAAATTCAGAGACTGATTTCATTGTTCACGGTAGAGTCACTGTGAACAGCGGTCCTATTCTTTACATATCAAACAAAACGTACCAACACCTAAATTTGAATTATACACTTTTAAGACCTTCTTCTCGGTACCTTCTTTATGATCTTTCTAGACCTGATTTTCTGCGATGTTTTGGAAGCGGGTAGTCCAACTTGGTGAAGCTACAAATTCTTTCGCTCCTTATATCATTAGCAATATCAGAAACCATGTCATGCAATATGGTGTTTCTGTCACTGATTGACTTTTCTATTGCTTCATAGGAATAGGTCCAAAGTGTGTATATTAAACGTCGCGACTATTAACGACCGGATTTCACGTTATTCTGCATCTCCCTATTCATCGGATTGCTTTCCATCAGGGCTACCAGTATGTAAGCATTCCTTACCACACACTTGTCAGCATGTTCTTTCATCCCATACACCAACGCTTTCCGTACTTGCGGCATGGAAATTTTAGCTCTTAAAATTATTTCGGAAACATTTGCTGGTCATCTACGTCACTGTCGTTGGCCGTTTCTTTACGAGAGTAAGTGCCTACGATTTCTTCACTTCGGAGAACCAGCAGTCGGTTTTATCGAGCATTTCAGTCCCAACGAACCACATGCTGCACTACTTAAACGCTCATCTGAGAGGTTAACAACAACAGTCGTTACAGGTGTTTGCCTTCGATGCGTATTTCATTTTGATGCAATCAGTTGGCGTCTAGACTAAGTCTCCGTAGCAAGCCGTGAAACTTCCACAGCGCTACCCATGACCTGTGTGTCGAGACTGAATGCGAAGAATTTTTTTAACACGAATTACGCTCATCAGATGATAGTACAGATTTATTCTCTGCTGGGCGTAGTGTAGCTGTGGCTGTGGATAAATAACGAAACGTCTAAGCAGTGAGCGTGGCCCCGAATTGTGTACGACGTGAGATCGACTTAACGGCACTACTTTGAGTTCTGGAGGACACGGTGTGTGTTTTGCCGTAACCTCTCACATCTCGCTACAGCCAGCAACTGGTTGCACTGTGTCGCCTCTACACAGGGTGTTCAGCACCACGGCGACGGTGTGGAAGATTGCGTGCGACGTGGTACAAAATGTGTAATGCAGTTCCTATCGCAATACTGGGTATAAATAGCAGAGGACGCGAAAGAACAAAACTAAAGCCAACAGGCGCTCGCCATCCAGACTAGCTTAACTTGGGTGGGCGGACGACAATCGGTGTATTCAAAGAGGTACGGCTGCGTGACAATTGTTACTGCTTATAAGCGAGATTAGTTCTGAGAACTTTCCGTAGACGCTCCTGCAGTTAACTAATACCATGTTGAGACAGTGAGAACAATTCAAGGCCAAGTTCTCCAGATTATGGCGTGCTGCATGCGTGACGGCGCTGCATCGGTTGCAATAAACACGTCACGAGTTGAGTGGATTCTGGGAGCAATGGCCGCCCCACGTCGGTCTGTCGCCAAAGGACGAAACACCAGACAGAGCTCTTAACAGACGAGTAGTCCGAAGATATTTCTCGCACCGTCCCTGAGGACTAACCTGGCACGGCCTTTCACTTACCGAATATTCTAGAGTCCTCCGTTCCGAATCATTGATACGTGGGAAGCATGTCAGTACAAACGGCACAATTTCAGCTCCGTTCTCGATTGGTTCCTCAGTTACAGTAACCCTAGCGTGAGAATGAACCTTGTCCACTACAGTTGTGAAGCAGCTTTTAGGAAAAGGAGGACAATGCAATTTCATAATCTCAATACAGTTCAACAGAACTGTATAAAAATTAAATTTTGAACGGAAGTACGTGAAGGATACGCTCGGCACTTCTGCTAATCGTAATGGGAACTGATACTTTGAGCTAAAACTTATGAAAGCTGTTTACTCTTGTGGACGTGAAGTTTTTCACTCGATTTCAAACTTTTTTAAGAGAGTACAACACATTGGCGACTGGAACAGGAAAAGGCTGAAACTCCTGTGTTACTCAGAGTATCCTCTGTCACACACCAGAATGCATCTGTGAAGATATCACATTATTTGAGACGTTTCAGATCGGTAAATTGTTTCAGAAAGGTGTTATTTGTCAATTTTTTAAGCCGTTTGACACAAACTCAGATCTGTTAAATTTTATGTTCACTTGGACTATAAATACAAAAACACTTTTGGTACAGTTATTGTTTGCAAGTCTAAAGATAAAGATTAACAGTATCCAGGGCCAACATTTTAATCTGAGTCATTAGTTTTGTAGACAAGTAGCGTATATAAATTATATTGAAAACCGCCTGCGCTCTCGCAGGCGAATTGTTTCACGTACTGGCTAGCCTGGGTTTCGCATCGTGTAGCGTGTTCAGTCAAAATTTTATTTTTACACATTTCTGATGCTCTGGACTCAGATTTACATATTTCGGTCTCAAAATAAATTTCAATAATTTCTCAGACACGAGACAGACACTTTAAACGACGAGTTGAAATAAATACGAACTCGTTTCAAAAGATATGACGTTACTTTCGTCACCAGATGTATGCGGTGAATGCCGTTGTGTTTGGTGATGGGAAGAACACAGACGGAGTTCTGGGCTGTTTCCCCTCTGCTGAAGCGTGCCGTACCGTTGCAGTGCGCCGGAATAGCAGAGAACAACAGACGAAGGCCGTTAAAGGAGCGTTCCGAATTTTCGGCAGCCGCCGTTCTTCAGCGCGCTCTAGCGCCGTCACCGCTCGCTGTCAGAAAATCAGACCTGATTGGTGCGTTTTGTAGAAAAGTTTGGCTACTGTAATTTTGTGCAGGGTTTTCAACTCCGAGAAACGCATAGTCTTCGTGAAACGAACGAATATCTGAGAAAAGAGTGAAAATCTGTGGGATCTTTCGTTGTGAAGCCGATCTCCTACAATGCACCAAAACACGAAATTTGGATTTAGCATCACAAAACACGTAATTATAGAACCGCTGAGAAATTGTGTTCCGCTGTTTCGTTATGGGACACCCTCCAGCTGATTCGGCTACATTCAGCTGCAGAGGAGAAAACAAGACATACACACAAAGTTGTATTTTAAGAATCTGGCAAAGGAAAGATGCCTAAAACTAAATTCTAGAATACTTGTAGAGTCATTTAGCGCCAGTACTTTGTAGATTTTTCCATTTTTTTCGATGAGAGTGCGCTCAACACTGATTACATTAATTACTTTCCCACTTCAGCTCTAAGACATTTTTTGTACAATTAGATACCCATTGCGTCATTTGAATTACATTAAAGTTTCGAAATTACGGTTGAACCTTTCTTCACCTGATTGTTCTCTAGTCTCCTAGAGATTGTCGCTACCTGTAAGAACTGTTCTATAACTGGAGATGCGAGAAAAACAAAGTATTTTTCCTAATATCAGCCTTTACTATGCAGCTGTAAGTAAACATATACAGGGCTGATAATATTGCGTAATGATTTTCTCATGTACGGTCTGGGTCGTGCAGCACTGCATTCAGATTCAGTTCTGGAGACATATTGTGCTGAAACAGCTGGAATCTGTCAGCCATAGACGTATCAGTAAAAATACAAAAGGTAGAAATTACCCCAAAACCAATAACATACCAGCAAACATTTCAAATATGAAACGATGTAAACAATCATGGTGGCATGCTGGACCACGCATTTTGGATAACAGCACAGCACTGTAGTTATCAACGCTACATGCAAAATCAGAAAACATTCTCCGGTTGGCGGATGGTGAGTTGTTTTAAGTATTTTACTCATAGTATGTAAACGAGTCGCACCAGATAGTGTGCTGACATGTGTAGTTGTGAGAACTTCATGAAAGGGTGTATTGCTGTTGTGGCTTAATGAAACATAATTATACTTGCTCTTTTTCCTCATTTACCAGTCGTTAACTTCAGTTCCTCTTTTTTCATTCTTTAGCTTGATGAATGTGTTTGCTTACTTGCGTGTTGTGTGCTGCAGAAACACAATTATGAAACGTGATAAGATACCGCCTTGCATTGCATATAGCTAGCAGGTACGATAAATGGAATTTGGTTTTCAACATTTCTATCATTTTCTTAATAGTAAATAGTAAATAGGTTGCATATGTAAGCCAGCAAATTTAATTACCATCAAAGTTCATGTCCAGTGTCACATAGTGTAATTGTCAGGATATATCTGAGAAAATACATCATTTCATCATTTCAGAGGTTTCAAATGGCTAAATAATTTGAGAAATGTGTTACCTTGTGAATTTCCAAAGATTTTTAACACAAAGTCGGATGTGTAAAATTTTATGTTCATTTTCTCTGTAATTGCCATAAAACTGCTGGTACAGTGATTGTTTGCAAGGCTAAAGATAAAGATTAACAACATTCAGGGCCAACATTTTAACCTGAGTCATTTGTTTGCAATCAAATAGCACTTGTAAGTTTCATTGAAGACGCCATGCTCTCTCGCAGGCGAATTGTTTGAGGTGCTGGTCAGCCTGGATTTCGCATCGTGTAGCGTGTGCTTCACATACTTCCGATCAAAATTTAATTTTAAAACAGTTCTTCTGCCCTGCTCTGAGATTAACCTATTTACATATCAACATAAATCTTACCAATTTCTCAGGTACCAACCAGACATTTACAAACACGAGTTTAAACAGGAACACGTTTCAGACTATTTGGCGTCCGGTTGTAGAGCGATATGAGCAGTGAATTCCGGCGTGTTTGCCGATGCGAGCAAAGGGGACGGAGTTCTGGGCTGTTTCCCCTCTGCTGGAGCGTGCTGTGGCGTTCCAGTGAGCCGCAGTAGCAGCCAACGCCAGGTGGAGGGCGTCAGGCGCGTGCCGAACTTTCGGCGAGATGCATAACATGGCTCTCTGTTACCTCCACAAAGAGCGTTTAATATCACGGCGGAGGCGTGTAAGATTGTCTGATATGGAAGTCATAGTTGCACACAGAGCAACGAAACGTGAGCTTACATGTGCCACATGTGGGGAAGACGTGGCAAAAAGAAGCACTCGAGTTAACTGCGATACTTCCGCATGACGTTTCTCCTCTGTCTCCAGTATAACTGCTGTTTCTAAGAAACTCATTTAAAATGAAAGTGGCAGCTATGGAAAGTTTTAAAAAGAAAATATCGGCAACGAGAGGGTCTGTGTGGGTAGGTGCCATGCATCCATTTGCCGAGGATTTGCCAGGATTACAATGGGCGGTTGAACTTGCTAATAACCTGGACTGCGGGAGCAACACATTGAACTAAGGAGCATTCAGAAGTATTTGAAATTACTGGCTGCAATAAACATACGTAAAGTTGTACTTCCAACCGGAGAAACATATGTTTGAAGTAGTATGAACAACAGTCTCGCGGAAGAATTAAATCAGCTGAGAAATGTTGGGATACTATTTACGCAGGAAGTTGCGAAGTAGCAGAAAATATTGGAATATCACCTGAACTGAATGTAATGATTGATGACGGAGAGAAACGGCACGGCTGAAGAAAACTCTTTGTCGTTGAAGCAGCAGGGGACGATTTAAACCATAGCTTCGAGGAACAGTTTTCAGCTAAATGTTTGCCACGTTATTACACAGCTGTAGGGGACTTGACTGTACCGTGTGCAGCCACATTGCAACACGGACACATTCCGTTTCCCGTGGAACTACGTAAGCGAACACGATTCTCCGATCCAAGAGCTTGTGGGAAACGACGAATCTTCCTACAGTGTAGACGTGAACAACGAAGGTCTCGGAGAAGAAATTTTACTGTTGAAAAGATTCGTGAAGGCAATGTTGTGTCTGAGCATTTCTTCTGCGCCTTGTCAGTACCCTTTGTGAGTGAAGTGTGAGTGACGGCCTCACGGACTGTTCTGCCGTTTGCCTGCTGGCGCCTCACAAGCAGAGAGGCCGCTGACAGCTGTGGCAGGAGCCACGGACTGGCAGGGAGCGGCGAGCTGCGTCAGCTGCGGCCACAGCACGGCCACAGGGAATGGAGTGAGGTGACAGCAACTGAGTTGACAGGCGTACACTCTCCACTACACTTATTTACTCGATGTATGAGCGAAGGTAAGTGTAATTTTATTACCTGTAGTTGCACGACTTGCGTCAGCGTCTCAGCTGTGCCGTTGTGACCGATGAGTGTCGAGACTCGTGTGCGTCGTTGCGAAATTGCTTTCGTGTGCTGAAACTCGGGCCTCGGTGTTCTGTCTCCAATACAACTAGAATTACTTTGCTCGTTGCAGTCTTTTACGTCAAGTAGAGACAACAGTACCAGATACAGACGATTTCCTTCACATTTTGTATGCATGTCACGTTGTGGTCTGATTGTGTTTAGTTAAATGTAGACTGACTGTATGGTTGCAGATGATGGTCGCATTATGTAGTGTGCATACTGCTACTAATATCTCATTGTTATTAAACACAACAGGTACGGTAGAGTAGAATGTTTGCTGAATATGGAGAAGTAAATTAAGTCTGATATCAGGAGCGAGAATTCTGGTGATAGAAGTGATACAGCGTTAATCTCGGTATGTTGCAAATTAGAATACTCTGATGTAGCTCCTTGTAGACTGGTGTGAAATACTTTTCAGCGATCAGATATTATACAGCAGTTGTGTTTGTTCACAATGAACTGTTGACTTTTGCCAAGTTTAGTCTGGAAGTATTACTCGAGACATTTTTCTTGAGAGAAGGATTGTCCGTTGTTACCTGAATTATTTTGCTGTTATCTGGCGTTGTCCGGGTTTTGCTACGTTCCTTAGAGTATGTGTGCGCTGTATGTTACTTGAAGAGGTCTGAAATTAGTGAGTCACAATGGGATTCAGTTTATTGGATCTTTATTTAAAAAATTATGAATATTGCTCTCATACAAACTCTTTCAGTTCCTGTTTCTTTGCACAGACTTCGCTGGACTGTCTGCCTCATGACAGCATCTCCACCAGCCGCCACCTGTTCCACTGCCTGGCGACGTCCAGCGCTGTCTGCCCATAACCAGTTGTGGCCCCCCTGTCGGCCCCCGCGGCGAGCAGCGCAGCCGCCACTTCTGCGCGGCCATTGAATGCCGCCCAGTGCAGCGGCGTCCACCCACTGCCACTCCTGGCGTCCGCCGCCGCCCCCGCCCCCACCAGCAGCCTCGCCGCCTCGACGTCTCCCCTGCCCACTGCCCAGTGCAGGGCGGTCCACCCCCACCCGCCCCTCGCCCCCAGGTCGGCCCCTGCGGCGATCAGCGCCCTCAGCTGCCCCACTGCCCCCTCCTCAGCCGCCGCCTGGACCAGCCTCCTGGCCCTCTCCTTAGCAGAGAGGCTCCTGCACAAAACACACAAACTGCCACTCTCTGCTACAAACACACAACACACAGAACGGGGAAAACAGCCGCACGAGGAAACAACTGTTGCGAATACAAATCTGTCCTGAAACAAACCTACCGTATTCCCCCTCCTACAGTACAAAACAGTGCGCAGTTGTGTGTATGTATTAAATGACAGCAAATCTGTTCTATCCCCCTCATAAGAAAATCTTCATTAATCGTCCATTACAAATAGCATTATACAACCTCTGAAAGAATTTCACTACCACATTTTGTCACACTCATTCCTGCAAGTTGAAAGGTGGCTACACGGAGCCACAGCGCCAGACATTGCGCCAAAGAGTTTTATTCCGCCGCCTCCACTGGCAGTTCTTGTCGAGATGCGGCAGTAGCCAGTGCTTGCTGAGACGTCGTAGTGAAGAGTTCTTGTCGAGAGGTCGTGCTGGAGTGTGCGTGTCGAGATGTGGTAGTGGCGAGTCGGTGTTGAGATGTCTTAGTAGGGAGTGCTCGTTCCATGTTCTATGCAGTTGTTTGATGGGATAGACAGCAGATGTTGTTCTAATGGAGATATTGTAATAATTAGAGTGCTTTTCATCAATATGTATGAAGGTAACAAAACTCGCGTTTTTCTCTCATTATTTCAATGTCTTGAATAATGCGTCATTACAGGTTCAGTCAACAAAGCATCCGGCTTGTGTTCTTGTATTAGAGTGTAATTCTGGTTTTCTTGCGTAATTATAGTATTTCTATTTTCTTTAATTACTTCAGTATAAATGATATTTAAAATTTCTTGTCTTGTTGAAGAAGAACTGTGCCAGATGTGTACGTTGAATCACACTTCCACACACAGAACAGCTACACTTGTGCTTTGTTGGCTTCATAGGTTTTATAGTTGCTGGGGACTTAATTAATTAATTGTGTTAACGGAAATTTTCTTTCATTCTTTGTTGTTGTTCTTTGCAGTCTTTGCCTGTACAAAATGTTCACTACATGAGCCCACAAGAGAAAACTGCTCTGTGTGATTATCGGTTTACATGCAAACTGACACTTCGATGATGCAAATACCAGGAAACGTGTTATTGGACATTACACAGCCATTACGCTTGCATATTCAAATTTATTGTAATAAATGAAAGCTCACAAAGCAGCATCCTCCTTTAAATGACACGACGAAAGTTTTCTTACTGCGCTACCATCGGGGAATGCAATCTAACAAGTAAAGAAGGAATATCTCAAGTACGGTTACAGTCACAAGTAACAAAGAGTGTGCAACTTGAAACTCGAAATGATCTGCCATAAAGTTTCATGTTTCCCGGAGATTCGAACGCAGCACTTGATCGGATGTTTAACTAAGCACAATGAAACGTCAGAAACCGTCATTTTTAACCGGCAATGAGATGACAAACTGAAACCAGGAGACGAAAGTGTTTTGTGTGATGAGCATTCGAAACCAACACCTATCGACACTGACTTTTAGTCATGCGTAGACGTTGAGCAGCGAAATGTGGACATGTCATAATTTTAAATACAATGATGAAAATTTTCTGCCGACTAGGAATGGAACCCTAGACACATCCTTGTTGACTACATAGAAAGATACCTCGACTGTACTATTCTCTTTCACCAGTAGCTCGGAGTGGCATGTTTGAAACTGACACGACAGGACGAAAAGCTGCCCGTCTGACTTGGGTCTCGAAACCAGTACCACCATTACTGTTAACAAAGCCCAGAGAATCGGTAAAATTAGAATAACTTCTCACATATATTTTGCTGAGCTCATGCTGCAACTTAAAGTGACATGCCAGGGTTCCATCCCAGGGATGTGTCTCTTGTGAATGTCTTTATGACTTTGCAGACAAGTGGAGACAATGAAGCAGTGGAAACGCATCATCTGAAAGTGATCAAACGTGGCGAAAAGGGAGATCTGAGTTCGAATGCCAGTCCAGAGGCAATATCTTTCACGCCTCAGGCTCGAATACAGTAAGAGTCAAGTGCGCTGCGGCCTTGTACAGCAATTGGCTCATTGATTTAAAAAAAGATATCGCTTAAGAAAGGTGACTGGTGACAGAGTTTCGACCCGGCGTGACCTCCGCCTCTGTCAGGGCCCAACCTGTAGCGACTCTCCTCCAGGCTACCAGAGGCGGGAGAGATGCTGCTGATGCTTGGTAAAAATGATTGCCGGATGTGAGAAACGAACCCAGACCTTCAGCATATGTAGCAAGAATCATTTCAACTTTTTCTTAACTAGCAACTATTGCCACGAATTAAAATTCATGCGAGTTGCGGTATTCGAATCCAGTACATGCAGACTAGAAACTCGCACCCTTAACCCCTTTTCTTTCATTTAATTTTTTAACCATTCCGAGGTCTGGCCACGACGCCTCCCCCATACCTGTCAGCGAGTCGCTGCGCTATTTTCGCGCATAATTTTTTTATTTTTTTTATTTGTAATTTTTAACACTTCATCTGAAAGACCGTGTCTGCACACAAACTAACTCAGCTGAGAGCGACGCCTTCCAAGTTCCGTGTTCACGATGGTTTGCTTTCCGATTTATTTCTCAACATCTTGTAACTCGCCCAATGCCTCGGTTCCCGAGGCTCGTTTGGAAATTTGGTCTTCTGGCATCCCTGAGGACTGCACGCGCTGGAAGCTCCGTGCTGCGATTCCAGATACCGCGGGTGACGATGAATTTAACGCATAACAGCAGAAATCAGTGCAGTCGCTTCTGGCTAAAAGGAGTTTCGACATACGGAACGAAGTGAAATAAAGTGTACTAAAAAGTACCACGTGTTCTGTCGTGAGGACCAGCTTTTCCTCCGAGATTCCTTCAACACAAAATAGAGTGCTTCTGACCTATGTATTTTAAATTAGATTTCTGTTTCCTTAAAAATAAATAAGGCAGTAAGAAACACCGTTTAACACAAAAGACCTTAAGGAGGATACATTATGATGTTCTCGCGTTTACGCCTTTTTCTATTCAGTTTGCACACTGTTTCACGTAACTGTATGCACTGAAACATGTTGCGGAGTTCCTCTCGCAGTTTCCCGCCTCAGCGACGCACGCGCCGCCCCGTGGCCCGCTTGAGCCCGGCGTGCGTGCGGCGACCCACCCAGCGCCCGGCCGTCTCGTATGCCTCTGCCGGCACGTGGTACGTTGTCTGTCCTCTTAGCCAGTTTACAGCATTCCTTTATTCACACGGCACGTCGCTACGATTCAAAAAAATTGGAAGGCAAGGTATTGGGAGTAGAGTTCGTGTTATTGTGGCTAACAATTGTCTGATAACTCACCAGATGTCCTTCACTTGAGCGCGTACGAACCTCGCCTGCTGTCAGGTCGTGATTCTCTCACGTGCTGCCGACCACCCAGGTGGACTGCCTCAAGTCTCGCTTCGGTTGCTACTTTCCTGTTTACTGCCCTCTACCGAGTACTTTTCACACTCGTTGGTAGGTGAGGGGTGCCGATGTTTGTCGAAATGGCCCTCCAGCTGTAGTGCGGCTACTTTTGTACAGTCACGTTTCCGCTTTTGCTTCTCATTAATTCCACGTACATGTTCCTGACTTTTACCATATTCGACGGCCAACTCTGGTCTGAGTATAACTGAGTTCGAATCAAAATTGTTCAAAATGATAAAAGCCATTGGCGACGTGCCGTACATCTGTGGGTGGATCCCAGACAGTGGGAGTAATTTCGTCTGGTAAGTGCGGCGTGAGGGCCGTGTGTGTCTTCTTCCGCATCTCTTGTGTGAAACACACGAATATAGTTTCTCACTTTCTCCCAAAGTCGGCGATATTTAATCCCCCCCCCCGTTTCCGCCGAGATGGTCAACGTGTCAAACTTTATCTTCAAAATATTATCACGAATTAGAAAATGACCCAAAGCTGACAGAAATCTTGCTACTGTTTCACGTGGTATGGGTAAAACATGTGCCACACAGTTGACTTTAGAGACCATCTAAATATATGCAAAGTGTGGCCTTTGGATGTCGTCAAGTCTTCTCTATGTTCTTTGACTCCAACTGGCACGCTGGCTGTAGTACGATTTACGTTAGACCTGTAGTCCAGAGCCAGAACTTGGACTGAGGTCTCGCATATTTCGCAAAGATATTCCGCACCCCACATTCATGATGTGTGCTTTAGTGTTGCTTAGCTTTGAACCTGACGCGAGTTGGTATTTGTTGGTGACCTGCAATGCCTTCTGCGACTCGCTCTCTCCTGAGATCACGAGACCCCGTCACCTGTGTATGGCCTACACACGATATTCTGGCGACATGTGGGTGTGTCTGCATGCGTGCAGCCCTCGTAGCTGTTTCTGCAGAGCGGCTAGCAGGGCCTCAGCGGCAGTGGTGAACGAGGCCCTCCACACAGGACCACCTCGGCGCACACAACTCTCGAGTGCGAGCTGCCTTGTTAGCTGACCACTCACTGATCATGACTTGCAAACTGCTGTTCTTCAACATTATACCAATTACCTTGACAAAATATTGCACAAAATCCAGTACGGTCATTGTTTCAAGAAGGCACTGGTGACTCACCCTATCGAAAGCATTCCCGAAATCGAGTGACATTATGGAGCATTCGAGCGTGTGAACATGTGCCGCAGCTACGATGTCGCTATATTCATGGACAGTTTGAATACTTGTTCTGTCCCTACGCACTGTAGTTCCATATGGGCCAGTCACCTCATGCTTTATCATTTTCACTCTCCAGGCAAGAACGTGCACCATTAATTTTGTAACCACCATTCAGGACAATAACTGATCTCAAGAGTCCCTTTAGTCAGCCATAGTGCCAGCAGTGCTAGTGTTTCGAATACAGTCCTTAGACAGGTAGGGCTTTTTTCATTGTTTTCTACAAGAAGTGTCTAGTAACCACAGTTAAGTCATCTATCAGCGGCCTTTAGTGAATTAGCAGTCTAGTTAAAAGTTGATTAACTATCTACAGTAACTTGATTTCTTAGGACGGATAGGATGTGTGACTGCTGTTTACGGACACAGGAGGAGCTGGCCACTCTCCGCGAACAGCTGAGCGTGTTGATGGCCGCGGTCAGCCGTCTTCAGGCTGCTGCCTCGGAGTGTAGCGGCAGTGGGAGTCTGGTGCGTCACAAGGTACACCCCAGGTGTTACACATGCGTCATCCACTGTCCCTGCTGTCGAGACATCTTCGCGGGTACTGGGCGTGGTTGGGCCACTCTCTCCCCAAGGGGAGCGGCGGGTTCAGCGGCGTTCGCGGCGCACGAGGCGGAGGGTCAATGTGGAGCTGGCCGTGTGGCATCGCCCGCTCTGCCTGTGAGTGGACATGTGGCCGCTCCTTCAGCAAGGTCCGAGCAGGCACACGGGGGGAGGGGTTTATTAGTTATTGGGAGCTCCAACGTTAGGCTTAGGGAAAAAGCGGAAAGGTCTGGGAAGAAGGCCAGTGTTCACTCTGTCTGCTTGCCGGGGGGTCTCACCCGAGATGTGGAGGAGGCCCTGCCGGCGGCCATAGAGAGCACTGGGTGCACCCCACTGCAAATTGTTGCTGATGTTGGCACCAATGACTCCTGCCGCCTGCGTTCAGAGGTCATCCTCAGTTCGTACAGGCGGTTGGCGGAGTTGGTGAAGGCGGAAAGCCTCGCTCGCGGGGTGGAATCTGAGCTAACTATTTGTAGTATCGTTCCCAGAACCGATCGCGGTCCTCTGGTTTGGGGCCGAGTGGAAGGCTTAAACCAGAGGCTCAGACGATTCTGCGGAGATCTGGGGTGCAAATTTCCCGACCTCCGCTATCGGGTGGAGAAATGTAGGGTCCCCCTGAATAGGTCAGGCGTGAGGAAGCGGCTACAAGGGTAGCGGAGTACGTGTGGAGTGCACATGTGGGTTTTTTAGGTTAGAGAATTCCCTCCCTAGGCCCAACAAGACCCCTCTTGAGACGCGACAAGGTAGTAGTAGGCAAAACGCAACGGGGAATAACAATACTAATAAGCTATTAGTAAACTGCAGGAGTGTCTATAGAAAGGTCCCAGAACTGCTCTCATTAATAAACGGTCACAACGCCCATATAGTACTAGGGACAGAAAGTTGGCTGAAACCAGATGTAAACAGTAATGAAATTCTAAACTCAGATTGGAATGTATACCATAGAGACAGGCTGGTCACTGAAGGAGGAGGCGTGTTTATAGCTATAAGAAGTGCAATAGTATCGAAGGAAATTGACGGAGATCCGAAATGCGAAATGATTTCGGTGAAAGTCACGGTTAAAGCAGGCTGAGACATGGTAATTGGATGTCTCTATAGGCCCCCTGGCTCAGCAGCTGTTGTGGCTGAGCACCTGAAGGATAATTTGGAAAATATTTCGAGTAGATTTCCCCACCATGTTATAGTTCTGGGTGGAGATTTTAATTTGCCGGATATAGACTGGGAGACTCAAACGTTCATAACGGGTGGCAGGGACAAAGAATCCAGTGAAATTTTTAAAAGTGCTTTATCTGAAAACTACCTTGAGCAGTTAAACAGAGAACCGACTCGTGGCGATAACATATTAGACCTTCTGGTGACAAACAGTCCCGAACTATTTGAAACAGTTAACGCAAAACAGGGAATCAGCGATCATAAAGCGGTTACTACATCGTTGATTTCAGCCGTAAATAGAAATATTAAAAAAGGTAGGAAGAATTTTCTGTTTAGCAAAAGTGACAAAAAGCAGATTTCAGAGTACCTAATAGCTCAACACAAAAGTTGAGATTTAAGTACAGACAGTGTTGAGGATCAGTGGACAAAGTTCAAAACCATCGTACAATATGCGTTAGATGAGTATGTGCCAAGCAAGATCATAACAGATGGAAAAGAGCCACCGTGGAACAACAACCGAGTTAGAAAACTGCTGCGGAAACAAAGGGAACTTCACAGCAAACATTAACATAGGCAACGCCTTGCAGACGAACAAAAATTACGCGAAGCGAAATGTAATGTGAGGAGGGCCATGCGAGAGGCGTTCAATGAATTCGAAAGTAAAGTTTTATGTACTGACTTGGCAGAAAATCCTAAGAAATTTTGGCCTTGTGTCAAAGCGGTAGGTGGATCAAAACAAAATGCCCAGACACTGCGACCAAAACGGTACTGAAACAGAGGATGACAGACTAAAGGCCGATATACTAAATCTCTTTTTCCAAACCTGTTTCACAAAGGAAGAATGCACTTTAGTTCCTTCTCTAGTTTGTCACACAGATGACAAAATGGTAGATATCGAAATAAACGACAGAGGGATAGAGAAACAATTAAAATCGCTCAAAAGAGGAAAGGCCGCTGGACCTGATGGGACACCAGTTCCATTTTACACAGAGTACGCGAAGGAACTTGCACCCTTTCTTGCAGCGGTGTACCGTAGGTCTCTAGAAGAGCGTAGCGTTCCAAAGGATCCAAAGGATTCGAAAAGGGCACAGGTCATCCCCCTTTTCAAGAAGGGACGTCGAACAGATTTGCAGAACTGTAGACCTATATCTCTAACGTCGATCAGTTGCAGAATTTTGGAACACGTATTACGTTCGAGTATAATGACTTTTCTGGAAACTAAAAGTCCACGAGACTCAAGAGGGCCACAGACACAGGTTCCCACGTAGATGCCGTGTTTCTTGACTTCCTCAAGGCGTTCGATACAGATCCCCACAGTCGTTTAATGAACAAAGTAAGAGCATATGGACTATCAGACCAATTGTGTGACTGGATTGAAGAGTTCCTAGATAACAGAAGACAGCATGTCGTTCTCAATGGAGAGAAGTCTTCCGAAGTAAGAGTGATTTCAGGTGTGCCGCAGGGGAGTGTCGTAGGACCGTTGCTGTTCACAATATACATAAATGACCTTGTGGATTATATCGGAAGTTCATTGAGGCTTTTTGCGGATGATGCTGTGGTATATCGAGAGGTTGGAACGATGGAAAATTGTACTGAAATGCAAAAGGATCTGCAGCAAATTGAGGCATGGTGTTGGGAATGGCAATCGAATCTCAATGCAGACAAGTGTAAAGTGCTGCTAATACACAGAAAGATCCCATATTATTTAGCTACAATATAGCAACTCAGGAACTGGAAGCAGTTAATTCCATAAATTATCTGGGAGTACGCATTAGGAGTGATTTAAAATGGAATGATCATATAAAGTTGATCGTCGGTAAAGCAGATGCCAGACAGTTTCATTGGAAGAATCCTAAGGAAACGCAATCCGAAAACAAAGGAAGTAGGTTACAGTACGCTTGTTCGCCCACTGCTCGAATACTGGTCAGCAGTGTGGGATCCGTACCAGATAGGGTTGATAGAAGAGATAGAGAAGATCCAATGGAGAGCAGCGCGCTTTGTTACAGGATCATTTAGTAATCGCGAAAGTGTTACGGAGATGACAGATAAACACCAGTGGAAGACTCTGCAGGACAGACGCACAGTAGTTCAGCACGGACTTTTGTCGGAGTTTCGAGAACATACCTTCACCGAGAAGTCAAACAGTATATTGCTCCCTCCTATGTCTCGTGAAGAGACCATGAGGATAAAATCAGAGAGATTAGAGCCCACACAGAGGCATACCGACAATCCTCCTTTCCACGAACAATACGAGACTGGAATAGAAGGGAGAACTGATAGAGGTACTCACGGTACCCTCCACCACATCATCTAACTTAAAACTAACTTTGTAAGTAGGCTGTTTATGTTTTCTTACTGGCAACATTATCTAGCGCTCTGTATGAAAATCACTGGCTGTGCTGTGTGCAGTCTATGGCTAGGTTTGCATTGTTGTCTGCCATTGTAGTGTTGGGCAGCTGGATGTGAACAGCGCGTAGCGTTGCGCAGTTGGAGGTGAGCCGCCTGCAGTGGTGGATGTGGGGAGAGAAATGGCGGAGTTTTTGAAATTTGTACGACTGGATGTCAATTATGACTATTAAGGTAAATACATTGTTTGCTCTATATCAAAATCTTTCATTTGCTAACTATGCCTATCAGTAGTTAGTGCCTTCAGTAGTTTGAATCTTTTATTTAGCTGGCAGTAGTGGCGCTCGCTGTATTGCAGTAGTTCGAGTAACGAAGATTTTTGGTGAGGTAAGTGATTTGTGAAAGGTGTAGGTTAATGTTAGTCAGGGCCATTCTTTTGTAGGGACTTTTGATAGTCAGATTATGTTGCGCTAAAAATATTGTCTCAGTTTACGCAGTCATGTATAAATTTTTCTAAGGGGACGTTTCATATGTCGACCCTTAGCTGAGGATACCTCACTGGAATCTTCTGATTTTTTCTTGTAGTTTGTGTAATTAGTGTAGATTTTGTTTATTGCTAGCGTGTAATTGTAGAGAGAATCTCCTTTGTAGTTGCAGTCTTTCATTGTTGTACATTAAAACAGGTGTGGTACGCATGTAAATTTGCAACAAGTAATTCGCAGCTTGCAATTAAGTAGATATTATTTTCAGCGCTATGTTAATGTGTTCTCTTATTTTCTGTGTTATCGTGTGAAATATTGTGACAATAATGGCGTGTGAAAAACGTAACACTAGGCTCCAAAGTAAACTGAGAAATAATAGTGACGACGAGCGTAGCTTACCAGCACCGCTGTGTAATGAATTAACAGACATTCCAAGTAGTAATTTGGTAACTGTGCATAGGGAAATGGAGCGGGCGTCAAATAATGGTGTAGACAGTGAAACAGGTAGTGAACAGGGAAGCATTATCGATCGATCGGTCGGCAACAGGTCGCCTCAGGAATCGGGAATGGCAGAACACAATATTGCAAATACTGTAGACTCAGGTTTTGGGTTCTCACCGTTTTCTCAAATGAGTCAAGACACATTTTCCGCTTGTCAAAATGTGAATGTTGCCGGTACAAATTCACTGCCGAAAAGCACTGAGGAACATGTTTCAGACACCAGTGCATTGTTATTACAATTAATGCAACAAATGGGACAAAAGCTTCAAAAGTTAGATACAATGGAACAAAATCAGAGACAAACACAGCAAAAGCTTCAAAAGTTAGACATAATGGAACAAAATCTTCAAAAGTTGGACACAATGGAACAACACCAGAGACAAACACAGCAACAGTCAGACGCAATGGAACAAAATCTTCACACCACGCTTGAAGAAACACGTGAAGATTTAACTTCTCAGTTACATAAAATCGAATCGAAATGTCAAAAAGTCTGTAACGACATAAAAACACAAATTTGTGAGCATTTTCAACCTATTTTTTCGCGGCATGAAAACGCATTACAGAATCACGAAGCAGCCATAAAAGAACTGCAAATTATTGTTCATGAAAATCATGAGACCTTGCAAGCTAAAATTGACTCAGTTGCATCTACCCATTCGGTTACGCAACTTGCAAAAACTCAGGAAAACAAAGGACACAGTAGAAAGACACATGGAGGAAATTAGTTCATTATCAGAGAAAGTAGTTGAACTTTCAGATCAGCTAAATAATTTAACTACGAAGGTAGATGATAATCTAAATGACACAAAACCAGTAGTCTTTAATGACACAGAAGAGTGCGAACAAATTAGGAAATTCAAACAAAATCAGATTCAAATTAATAGGCAACATCAAAGAGAAATCCGGGAAGTACAAGATCAGTTGACACAAGTAATACAAAAATTACATATTTCAGAGGACACTGCACTCCAACACGGGAAGAGGGACTTAGAAATACGGAACAACCACAGAATAATAACACAGGACACTTCAGAAATTATGAAAGAAATTGGCAAGGCACACCGAATTTTGAGATGGAAACGACGAAACCGACATGTGACTCGCCGACATGATTTTTACTATAAGCTGTTCATTACTACACGTAAATTCAAAACATTTAAGAATTCCGGCAACGACATTCATCCACAAGCGTGGCTCCATCAATTCTCTCATTGTTTTCCTCCCAACTGGTCATTGGAGCACAGGTTAGAATTTATGTGTGGCTACTTGGAGAATGAACCAGCTGTAAGAATGCGATCGGTCATTCACGATTGCCACAGTGAAGGAGAATTTTACCATGCGTTCCTCTCAGCATATTGGTCTCAAGCTACACAAGACCGAGTAAAACATAGCATCATAATGATGAAACATTTCGAACAATCTGAATTTTCCAGTCTTGTGAAACATTTTGAAGACATGTTGCACAAGAATCAGTACCTGTCAAACCCATACAGCCCCTCAGAACTCATCCGCATTTGCTTAATCAAACTGCCTGAACATTTACGACATATTATTTTGGCAGGACGTTGCAAAGACGACGAAGCTTTTCAGGGACTGTTACAAGAATTAGAAATTGACACTGATAATCGCGGAACGCGAAAACAGGAGCACAACAATTACAGGTCACATCTGTCACAATTCCGCGATGAAAGAAATAATAACTGGACACGACAAGGCTATTCTCACAACACAAATCGTGACCAAAACAGACACCACCCGTATGACAACCGTTGGCAGAGTAGTAATAATTACAGGGAAAGATCACCTCTCCGCAGTAGTGACTATCACAGAGACAATCAGAGAAACAGACAAATGGGAACCAAAATAATTATTATCGAGGGAGACAGAATAACTTCAGACACAACGGTCCAGCGCGCAGTTACGATTCAGGGAGAAATTCACCACTTCACCGACAAGAAAGAAACTACAGGAACTACCGACATGACAACAGACGATATAATCTTAACAACAGACTTGAATTGCATCAGAACTGGCGAGATTCAAACAGAGCAGGGCCCTCTCGACAAGGTGAATTTGTAGAAGTTAGATCTCCTAATCCTAATAACGACACGCGCCAACAAAGAGACAGACAATGACTCGCACCGCAGGCAGCTGCGTGTGCCGGCTGGCTCAGAGAAAAATAACATAGACGCTAACCTTGAGAAAAATTCCAGTATTCTTTACCGACGTTACCGCATGATAACTGCGTTCAAGTAGAAACTCTGAGTACTATGAAGAGTAAAGGATTGCACCACATTTCACATGTAAAACCGTTTATTGAGAGATAATCTGCTTTTTAACTTTGTCTTTGCCATATAACTTTTCACTTTACATTGCTAGTATGCTTTGTCAGACTTAGAATCTGTTAACATGCAACAATGTTTGAAGTTAAATATCCAGTGAAGAACCAAGAGAACTTATTTAAACAGAAATTACGAATGCATTGTTATTGTGAACAGACGACACAGTGTTATTGTGTGTGTACATTCTTTCTTGTTAGTTGCACGATTACATAATAACTATAAGGCTCACATACTTAGAACATTTACTAATACTGCTAATGAGATTTTAATGCAACATTTTGGTTTACTTGAAAATACATTCTGGGTTTAAAGTACTTTCTGTGAGATACCAGATGACACAGTGGTTAGTTTATGTGACAGCTACACGATTTTATTATGACGCTACTAATGAGTGACAATTTACAATGTTGCTTTTTCAGTGTTTCTGTTTTATGTCTGCACAGTTTTTCTGTATTATTCTGGAAAGTAAAACATGTTTTAGTAGTAAATTTTGTGGTATAGCAACAATGGGACAGCCTTTTCTGTAGCACAACAATACATTACATTATAGTACTTTCTTGATCACGGTAAGGTACGTAATAACTACGGTATCTATACGCAAAGCATTTCACTTTCGTTTATGATGAGGTGAGTACATTGACTTCAGCAAAACTTTGCTTACAGAGGACGATAACTACGACTCTTCCACAGAATTATCTTACAACATGACGCACAATTTAGCACTACACTACACGTATTTGAGTGATTAATTTCGCACTTAAAACATTTCTTTTTTAAGATATTTGAAGTACAATGTTACAAGGGTTTCCCATAATACATTTCATTCCATTGCTGTAATCTGTAACACCTGAGGGTATAATTACATTAATCCTCAGGGGGGTACACGCCTACTTTGTGTACCATGTGTGTGGCAAGCACAAGGAGCCCTAGCTAATATGGTATTTGCTTATACAACTTTACACATTGGTACCATATTTCTCTAACACAGAATTACACAGCTATCTGATTATTTACCTGAGAGAGACAAACATTTATTTTACTAAATCAGTGACAGACGTTTACGTAATTGCACCGTTGGGTAACTTCACACTTACGAAATTGTATGTTGTTTGTACTTTGTGAACTGTTCATTTTTTTCAGACCCATTGTGATACTATGAGAGCTTTGAATGATGTATTTGGTACGGGATCATGATTTTAAAGTACGTCTGAGGTAGATGACACTATTGAAATGAGCAGAGAATTTTTTTTAGGTTTTGAAATTATTGGAGGAAGCTACAACGATTTTGAGATTTGACGGAGGTGTTATGATGTTATTTTTACGATGACGATCTGTATTATGTTGTTGAGGTATGTTAATGAACAATAAGCTGAAGCGATATGAGTTATTTGATTATGCTACGTATCTGTTATGATGAAATATTGAAGAGTCGACGAATAAGGTAAGGAATAATGAGTAGTGGTTAGGGACTCTGGTTTGTAAAAAAGGTTGTTGGAAACCAAGAATCATACTTTAAGAGTTATGAAATGTATGTAAATGCATGAATGTATTACAATGCCAACGAAAATTTTTTGGACTCTGTTATATCAATAGGATTTTGTTTCTACAGATTTGTAATGCAAATTCTTGACCTGTGAAATATTTTTATATGAGACTGTCACTGTAGTGGAAACTGCTGTCGTAAATATTTCCGTAAGAAAGTTAAGTGACCACCTGCACGTAATGCGTCGTGGGCACCCAGCTGTGGCAGACGCCTGGAGAAAAAGCCATTAGTGTGAGCCTTTTCAGAGACACAGGCAGAAAAAATAAGGGAGGCCATTATCCTCGCTATTGACAGTCCTTTGTAGAAAGCATCGCAATACGACACGCTCAAACTTGAAAACATATGATTATACTGTGGAGCTTTTACTAAAATGCCTAATGAAATGATGAGAAACATTTCACGGCTATTGTCTTGCTAGTTGGGAGAAATGCCATATGGCTTGCTTTATGTATTTATTTACTCATTTTGTTTAATATCTAGTTTCTAGCTGCACTGCAGCATTGGTTAAAATAAAATTTAATAGATGTACTAATATAAATATTTTATGCCTACAGATCCAGTAAATAATTTTATGATCTATTAAAAAAAAAACGGAGCATAAAAAGACATTTCCCTTCACAGGAATTGCATACGGAATTTTCTTTTCAACTACTTGGTAATTTTTTTTGTAGAATAACTTCTTGTGGTGCACCACTTTAATTACATAGATGTGAATATACATTTCCCTTATCCGCATTTTTGTCTTTAATGTAATATTTTTTCTGCTTGAGCTATGTCATGTTTAGATATAAGTTATTTCATTTGCTGCTGCTGTTTGCCAGGCATAGTGTTACTGAATTTGACTTTGTGTTACTCTGCTAAGCCAGTTTACTACTGATTTATTTTTCTTGTTTGCTGCTCAAGGCCTTATATTAGTTGTAATATTGTTGCTTACTTTGCCAATTTGTATTTTTTTTTGTCCTTGCTGTTTGTGTTAATTTGTTATGTACTGCTGCATTGCTTCGTCCCTTGGTTTAGCATCTGAGCTCAGTAGATTTAAGTTAGCTTAAGAGGGGGTAGACTATATAAGAGAATGAGTTGCGATGAATTGGAAGAAATGCATTGAGAAGTTATACGAAAAAAGTACAGAAAGCAGGTATAGATAGGACATTGTGGGAATAAAGATGAACAAAGGGAGATCTCCAAGAAAAAAAAAAGGTTTTGTTTGCAAAATACTGCAGTACCAAATGTTACACTGAAAAACCCTGTCCTTTCCCCCTGTGTTATTCTGCTTTGTGTTTGTGTACTCTTGCATTTTTGTGTTTTTCCTGTCTGTGTGTTTAGCTAATAAGATTTTTGTTGTAGAATTTTTCTAGTACTAAGCTACATACACTATGATGAGGAATACTGTTATCCTCAAATATAATTTGCATTAATAATACGTTATATACTTTGTAAAGATGTTAGACATTATAAATTCTGTTCTGTTTTAATGCTCATGTGTGAAGTTGATATTTCAATAATTATTCTGATCTTTTATGTATTTACTTATGTCATAATTCCTGTAACACTGATGTATATGTTTATTTCTATTGTTTTGTAAAGCCTGCATTACTACAAATGTTATCTATATTATTATGTTTTTAATGATGTATTTTGTACCTTTGTTATTGTATTCTTATGTTATAAAATTCTAATTGACAAGTAACTTGTAAGTTACATTTCACTGCACATGTTTCTGTTGCTCATAGTATATGGAAAATATGTGAGAAGTAGGGACTGTTAGTGTTTGCACATGTGTTAATAATTCAGCAAGGGACTGGATAACAGCATTGCTGGTTCTAAGGACAATTCCAAAAACTTTGTGAGTGCACAAGTGGTGGTTTATGGACTTGCTATATTGTCTGCAAGACTCTTCGATGGTGATTGTGCACCTGCACAGTTGCAACAGATGGCTGCTGGCCATCTCTGCAAGGACTACAGTGGGTCTGCACCTTTGATGACCCACCAATACCATTATTTCTACAAGGACTACAGTGGGTCTACACCTTTGTTGACTCACCAGTACCATTATTTCTACAAGGACTGCAGTGGGTTTGCACCTCAGGTGGCCCACCAATACCGTAATCTCTACCAGGACTACAGTGTGTCTGCTCTGTGATGACCTACCTACCAATACTCTTCAAAATTTCGACTAACTCTGCTGTGGGTTTGCTCTGTTGTGGACCAATACCTGTCTGCATGTCAAGAGTCAGCACTGTCTTTCCATTGGAAGGACAACACTACTTCTTCAAGATTGCATGGAAATCCATTACTTCTGTGTGCATTTTCTTTTACTGCTCAGACTTTGAGAAAAACACTGCAATGTTACTGTGATGAATGATCAGGACTGTCTTTATGGACTGTAAGAAAATTTTAGCTTTTGACCAACATTGTATCAATAAGTGGGTGCATTTGATATCTTTGTTATTGTAATTATGAAAAATTTTATCAAATCATTATTGGCCACTGCCCAAAACAATTTGTAAAATTTTTTGTGGGGAGCATGGGGGCTTTGTAAGTACATCTACACATCTACATCTATACTCCGCGAGCCACCTTACGGTGTGTGGCGGAGGGTACTTATTGTACCACTATCTGATCCCCCTTCCCTGTTCCATTCACGAATTGTGCGTGGGAAGAACGACTGCTTGTAAGTCTCCGTATTTGCTCTAATTTCTCGGACCTTTTCGTTGTGATCATTATGCGAGATATATGTGGGCGGTAGTAATATGTTGCCCATCTCTTCCCGGAATGTGCTCTCTCGTAATTTCGATAATAAACCTCTCCGTATTGCGTAACGCCTTTCTTGAAGTGTCCGCCACTGGAGCTTGTTCAGCATCTCTGTAACGCTCTCGCGCTGACTAAATGTCCCCATGACGAATCGCGCTGCTTTTCGCTGGATCATGTCTATCTCTTCTATTAATCCAACCTGGTAAGGGTCCCATACCGATGAGCAATACTCAAGAATCGGACGAACAAGCGTTTTGTAAGCTACTTCTTTCGTCGATGAGTAACATTTTCTTAGAATTCTTCCTATGAATCTCAACCTGGCGCCTGCTTTTCCCACTATTTGTTTTATGTGATCATTCCACTTCAGATCGCTCCGGATAGTAACTCCTAAGTATTTTACGGTCGTTACCGCTTCTAATGATTTACCACCTGTGGCATAATCGTACTGGAATGGATTTCTGCCCCTATGTATGCGCATTATATTACATTTATCTACGTTTTGGGAAAGC
Organism: Schistocerca piceifrons; assembly: GCF_021461385.2. Lineage (NCBI taxonomy): Eukaryota > Metazoa > Arthropoda > Insecta > Orthoptera > Acrididae > Schistocerca > Schistocerca piceifrons. Next base: position 105,584,910 of record NC_060148.1, read on the forward strand.
TGCCAGCTGTCACACCATGCATTAATCCTCTGCAGGTCTTCCTGGAGTACGTACGAGTCTTCTGATGTTGCTACTTTCTTGTAGACAACCGTGTCATCTGCAAATAGCCTCACGGAGCTACCGATGTTGTCAACTAAGTCATTTATGTATATTGTAAACAATAAAGGTCCTATCACGCTTCCTTGCGGTACTCCCGAAATTACCTCTACATCTGCAGATTTTGAACCGTTAAGAATGACATGTTGTGTTCTTTCTTCTAGGAAATCCTGAATCCAATCACAAACCTGGTCCGATATTCCGTAAGCTCGTATTTTTTTCACTAAACGTAAGTGCGGAACCGTATCAAATGCCTTCCTGAAGTCCAGGAATACGGCAGCAATCTGCTCGCCAGTGTCTACGGCACTGTGAATTTCTTGGGCAAATAGGGCGAGCTGAGTTTCACATGATCTCTGTTTGCGGAATCCATGTTGGTTATGATGAAGGAGATTTGTATTATCTAAGAACGTCATAATACGAGAACACAAAACATGTTCCATTATTCTACAACAGATTGACGTAAGCGAAATAGGCCTATAATTATTCGCATCTGATTTATGACCCTTCTTGAAAATGGGAACGACCTGCGCTTTCTTCCAGTCGCTAGGTACTTTACGTTCTTCCAGCGATCTACGATAAATTGCTGATAGAAAGGGGGCAAGTTCTTTAGCATAATCACTGTAGAATCTTAAGGGTATCTCGTCTGGTCCGGATGCTTTTCCGCTACTAAGTGATAGCAGTTGTTTTTCAATTCCGATATCGTTTATTTCAATATTTTCCATTTTGGCGTCCGTGCGACGGCTGAAGTCAGGGACCGTGTTACGATTTTCCGCAGTGAAACAGTTTCGAAACACTGAATTCAGTATTTCTGCCTTTCTTCGGTCGTCCTCTGTTTCGGTGCCATCGTGGTCAACGAGTGACTGAATAGGGGATTTAGATCCGCTTACCGATTTTACATATGACCAAAACTTTTTAGGGTTCTTGTTTAGATTGTTTGCCAATGTTTTATGTTCGGATTCGTTGAATGCTTCTCTCATTGCTCTCTTTACGCTCTTTTTCGCTTCGTTCAGCTTTTCCTTATCAGCTATGATTCGACTACTCTTAAACCTATGATGAAGCTTTCTTTGTTTCCATAGTTCCTTTCGTACATGATTGTTATACCACAGTGGATCTTTCCCCTCGCTTTGGACCTTAGTCGGTACGAACTTATCTAAGGCGTACTGGACGATGTTTCTGAATTTTTTCCATTTTTGTTCCACATCCTCTTCCTCAGAAATGAACGTTTGATGGTGGTCACTCAGATATTCTGCGATTTGTGCCCTATCACTCTTGTTAAGCAAATATATTTTCCTTCCTTTCTTGGCATTTCTTATTACACTTGTAGTCATTGATGCAACCACTGACTTATGATCACTGATACCCTCTTCTACATTCACGGAGTCGAAAAGTTCCGGTCTATTTGTTGCTATGAGGTCTAAAACGTTAGCTTCACGAGTTGGTTCTCTAACTATCTGCTCGAAGTAATTCTCGGACAAGGCAGTCAGGATAATGTCACAAGAGTCTCTGTCCCTGGCTCCAGTTCTGATTGTGTGACTATCCCATTCTATAACTGGTAGATTGAAGTCTCCCCCTATTACAATAGTATGATCACGAAACTTCTTCACGACGTTCTGCAGGTTCTCTCTGAGGCGCTCAACTACTACGGTTGCTGATGCAGGTGGTCTATAGAAGCATCCGACTATCATATCTGACCCACCTTTGATACTTAGCTTAACCCAGATTATTTCACATTCGCATTCGCTAATAACTTCACTGGATATTATTGAATTCTTTACTGCTATAAATACTCCTCCACCATTGGCGTTTATCCTATCCTTGCGGTATATATTCCATTCTGTGTCTAGGATTTCGTTACTGTTCACTTCCGGTTTTAACCAACTTTCCGTTCCTAATACTATATGCGCACTATTTCCTTCAATAAGAGATACTAATTCAGGAACCTTGCCCTGGATACTCCTGCAGTTTACCAATATTACGTAAACTTTTCCTGTTTTTGGTCTCTGAGGACGGACGTTCTTTATCAACGATGATAATGTCCTCTCTGGTAAGCCGTCAGGTATTTTATCGTTTCGCCCAAGGGGGGGTCCCTCTAACCTAAAAAACCCCCGTGTGCACGCCACACGTACTCTGCTACCCTAGTAGCTGCTTCCGGTGTGTAGTGCACGCCTGACCTGTCTAGGGGGGCCCTACAGTTCTCCACCCAATAACGGAGGTCGATGAATTTGCAACCATTATAGTCGCAGAGTCGTCTGAGCCTCTGGTTTAGACCCTCCACACGGCTCCAAACCAGAGGACCGCGATCGACTCTGGGCACTATGCTGCAGATATTAAGCTCAGCTTGCACTCCGCGTGCGATGCTGGTTGTCTTCACCAAATCAGCCAGCCGCCGGAAGGAACCAAGGATGGCCTCAGAACCCAAGCGGCAGGCGTCATTCGTTCCGACATGTGCTACTATCTGCAGCCGGTCACACCCAGTGCGTTCAATAGCTGCCGGAAGGGCCTCCTCCACATTACGGACGAGACCCCCCGGCAAGCACACCGAGTGCACACTGGCATTCTTCCCCGACCTACCCGCTATTTTCCTGAGGGGCTCCATAACCCGCCTAACGTTGGAGCTCCCTATAACTAATAGGCCCGCCCTCTGTGACTGTCGGGACCTTGCCGGAGAATCGGCCACTGGCCCAACAGGCGAGGCATCCTGTAGTGGCTCGGAAACGATGTCATCACCACTAGGAAGCACCCCGTACCTGTTGGAAAGGGGTAAGGCAGCTGCCACGCGGCCACATCCCACCTTCGCCTTTCGGCCAGGCACGCGCGAGCCCACCACTGTCCGCCATTCACCCTGGAGTGATGGCTGACCGGTAAGATGCTCACTGCCGGAAGACGCAGCGACATCAGGGGTTCCATGTGATTCCAAGGCCACCGAAGTAGGCATAGGTCTCACCACAGTTGCCCCAACGCCACTACGAGCCGACGCCTGCGCCTCGAGCTCGATGAGCCTAACAGACAAAGCCTCCACCTGCCCCCGAAGAGTGGCCAATTCTCCTTGCGTCCGCTCACAACAACCACAGTCCCTACACATGACTATGTTTACCCTACCCTTTACGGTGACAAATTCCCAAGATAATCTTCTGATGAGCTACTCTGATAATCAAGAAACACTCACTGAAATACGAGACGCGAAAACTACGCTAGGTTTTCCCAGAAAAACTATTTAAAAGCTAAGCGCAGCAAATAAGTACAAAAACGCTTTATACAAACAGTACTCGCTGCTGCTGGTGCTCTCGCTCTGGCTGTCACAAGACAACTGTTTATGTTTTCTTATTGGCAACGTTACATAGCGCTCTGTATGGAAATCACTGGCTATGCTGTGTGCAGTCTGTGGCTAGGTTTGCATTGTTGTCTGCCATTGTAGTGTTGGGCAGCTGGATGTGAACAGCGCGTAGCGTTGCGCAGTTGGAGGTGAGCTGCCTGCAGTGGTGGATGTGGGGAGAGAAATGGCGGAGTTTTGAAATTTGTAAGACTGGATGTCAATTATGACTATTAAGGTAAATACATTGTTTGCTCTATATCAAAATCTTTCATTTGCTAACTATTCCTATCAGTAGTTAGTGCCTTCAGTAGTTTGAATCTTTTATTTAGCTGGCAGTAGTGGCGCTCGCTGTATTGCAGTAGTTCGAGTAACAAAGATTTTTGGTGAGCTAAGTGATTTGTGAAAGGTATAGGTTAATGTTAGTCCGGGCCATTCTTTTGTAGGGATTTTTGAAAGTCAGGCTGCGTTGTGCTAAAAATATTGTGTGTCAGTTTAAGCACAGTCATGTACAATGTATCAAAAGGGGACTTTTCAACTTACGCTAAATACGACACACACGCCCATACCAGAGGGAGGACTCTAACCTCTGACGGGGGCAGCCGTGCAGACCGCGCGGCGAACGGTGGAAAGTATCAATACAAAGCCATCAGACGTGATGAAAAGGGAGATCCGAGTTCGAATCTCAGTCCAGCACCGATATTTTCCACATCTCATGCCGAAATAAAATAAGAATCAGCTGCCCAGTGATCTTGCACAATGAGTGGCACATTCATCAAAAAACACTCTCGCGTAAGAAAGCATACCGGTGACTGACTTTCAACCTAGCATGATTAGACCTCTGTCATGGCCCACCCTATAAGGACTCTCACGCAACAAGTGGCAAAGTGACGTCTCATGTCCGTTTGGAACCACAGTGCAACACTATATTTTTCGAATGACGTCACCAGAGGTGAAGATGTGCTGTTTGTACTTCTTAAATTGATTGCCTTATGTGAGAGCCTAGCCCCGACCATCACAAGAATCATTCCAAATAAACACCCGTCTGCACAGAGCATTGGTTCATGACTGTGTCGTAATGAAGGCCTTTCCGCACTAATGGAAAATTCCGATTCCGTGGAGGTCGATTAAAACCTGTTCGAAACGTTTCTTTGTTGGTCTATATCGACAGTCACTGGCCACCTTGGCTACCTAAGGCGTGTTCCTGACTTGGTTCTGTTATCGCCGAAATAAGATCACGTTAAGAGGCAGCTGCACGAACGGGCAACACGGTACAGTGCGCAGATTTCTGCAGGATGTGTCTCTCCACTTGCGGTTCTACGCTCCTAGTATTTCGGGTCTATTCACAAATTTGTGTAAACCCAAAGGCTAGATATTGAACATACTCTCGTCTTTGGTTTCGAAATTGCATTTCGTCTCGCATAATTGCATTCCTGCAGAATTTTATGGGGAGAGTACTGACGCATGTAAGCAACCAGGATAGATTATACCTAAAAACTGGACAAGTTTCTGTCAAAACTTAAATCGTGTTTGCAGGTGCTAGTAACAAAATAATTTATTGGATGAAAACGTGCACTTTTGAAATGCAGCAAACAGCTGAAGTATTGTTCTGCGAGGCGATTAAGGCCCAACTGTCAGGAAGGTGGAAATAAAATAAAATCTGAAACTAATAACATGTTTTAGTCTACCGTACTCATATCAATGTATTTTACTTCACTTGATAGCTCCTGGCCACAGAGATCAATTTCCTTTTCGTTTGACGTGACAGCAATAAACCAAGAGGAGACAGCAAACTCACTAAACGTAAACGCAGGCCACGTGGAGATGAGCCACCTCCCCAACATAACTCACAAGGAGACGGTACGAGCACGTGGTTGGGGATTTGTCCGAAATTTTGCGTGGTCAAAGACACCTAACACCTAACGTGGTTAAAATATTAGGACACACTACTCGGAAAATCCCGTGAAAAATCAGTCCAAAGTTTCTCAGGTGCCTTATGAGTATAAAATGTTGGTCCAGTGCCGAGTCGCCGTGTGGTATTATTTTGTGAATAGGAAATTTTCTACGAACTCCAGACTACAGTCCATTAATCTGGCTGATTCCCCTTAGCGTACCACTGGCAACCTGATTGACACAGATGAACATCAATTTGTCTGTGGAAATGCAAATAATATGTGGTTGTCAATCAGAAAAAAATTAGCAACCATGCAGAGAAAACCGCCTTATTTGATAACACCAATGTGGCTTTTATTCCCGGAAGAAGAATTATACCCCACCTCAAAGAAAAATGCCGTCAACTGGTTGAAGGGACATGCGGTATTTTACCTGCTGTCCAGTAAAGAAAGGAGCAAATGAGATTTTTAGACGTACATCTCCGACCGGCATCACAAGCTATTACGCATAAATAATTACTATGATCCATACACCAACTTCCTCAGAAGAAGCGTCGTGTGAACTCCATTTTCGATTATGCGATTCAGAACATGAAGAAATGAGAGACAATTTAATCTTTGATAAACAAATACGATCAAGTGACGAGCATCACTATCTGGTTTAGGCCTAGATTTCTTCTAAAACGTCAAGGAACTTATAATTAATTTCGTTAGTTTTACTGTGCTCTATGAAGCAACAGATCTTACAGATACAGCCCAAGTTGTGATATACATATGAGGTATCGATAACACACTTTGTGAAACAGAGGACGTTTACGACTTAGTACCTTTGAAAGGGACTACTACAGGTGCGCACTTACTCCAAGCTGTCGAGCAAGCGATTGATGGTGTCGGTATGGATTGGAATCTGTGAGTCTCAAATGGTTCAAATGGCTCTGAGCACTATGGGACTTAACTTCTGAGGTCATCAGTCCCCTAGAACTTAGAACTACTTAAACCTAACTAACCTAAGGACATCACACACATCCATGCCCGAGGCAGGATTCGAACCTGCGACCGTAGCGGTCGCGCGGTTCCAAACTGTAGCGCCTAGAACCACTCAGCCACCCCGACCGGCGGTGAGTCTCAGTGACCACAGATGGAGCACCATCAATGCAAGGCCATCGGAGAGGACTCATAGCACGGATGCGCCAAAAGCTAGGACGCACAAATGAGACGTATGGATTCACTGCATTCTGCATCGAGAGGCGCTTTGTGCAAAATCAGTAACATTAGCAAACGTCATGCAAATTGTTGTGCATACTGTAAACTACCTGAAGACACACGGGCATAAGCATCGCCAGTTTCGGCGGTTCTTGGAGGAATTAGGAGCGGAGTACGGTGACATAGCTTACTATACTGCAGTACGCTGGATCAGTTGTGGTAAAATGCTGAAAATATTTTTCGATTTACGTTTGGTCATAGTAACATTCTTACATGATAAGGGAAAAAGTGAACCTATGTTGGAAGACCCTTGTTGGATATCAGACCTTGCATTTCTTGTGGACATTACGTCTCACATGAACAGCCTGAACGTCAGTTTGCAAGGTGAAAATAATTTAATTTCTGACATGTTGGAAAAAGTAAATGCCTTTGAAAGAAAGCTTGCGCTTTGGGAGTGCCAGCTAATGACAGAAAACACTGCACATTTCCCGACTCTTGAACTGGTCCATGAAAGCGCTAGATTATATCAATAATTGGAAAAATTAAGGAACAATTTCGAGCACAATTTGCAGATGATACGAGTTTGCCTCCTGCCATTCGCCTCTTTGCCGGACCGTTCTTGTCATCAGTTGAAGATGCTCCGAATGATCTACAGATGGAACTGATCGACCTACAGTGCAATACAAGACTGAAGGACAAGTTCTTTGCAGTGCGAAGTACAGAAGAATTCTACGAAAATTTTTCACAAGAATTTCCACCCCTGCACAAAGATGCCGCGAGACTTATGTCCATGTTCGGGTTGACATATGTTTGTGAAAGGTTTTTCTGGGTGATCAAAATGAATAAATCAAGGTTTATATCAAGCATAAGTGATGAAAATCTTCACAACTGCTTGTGTTCGTCAATGAGCTGATCTTTTATGCCCGATATTAACTATATCATTTCTCATGACCAGTGATAAATGTGTTTGGAGTTATTCCTTTCATAATAAAAAATTATTGTTTACTAACTGTGCATTATTGCATCATTCTGCTCCATGGTACATTATTATCAGGAAAATTGCTCATTAAACCGATTGTTCCAATGTATACTTACATTTACGGTTTTTTTTTAATGTGTGAAGGGCTACGCTCAGCTGAAGTCGATAAACAATAACCATCTAATTGTCGGTTATTATGCAGATTTTAGACGGAACTGATAAAAGTATTGAAATAACAGGTGATCGAGGCGTCTGCGGTTATCATTCTGTTCAGAGGTCAGTGAGACAGAAATTATGTGGGTCTAACTGAGGGCACCGAGAATTAGTTACAGGAAACCTTGCATTAGTTTAATGTTATTTGTAATCATGAATAAGGTTCGCTGGAAGTCACTAACTGCTCTCTTTCTTAAATACTAGATCAAAAATGTTACGCGTATTTGCGAGCCGTCAGTCAAGCTGCCTTAATAAAAACCCACCGTTGTTAACTGTATTACTTTTCTTACTGGGTTAAACTGGTAACATAAAAGTAGACGTCTCAATGAGTAGACTGTGACAGTATTTTAAATGTTTAATACGCAAAATACCTTCCCATGGTTGGCTTGCAAGCTGTGGAAAGAGCACTAGAATGCGCTGGTACAGAGTACCCCAGCAAGTGGATAAAGCGACATCTATGCATAGAAACATGCACTACATGAATGCTGACGGCTGCGGAATGCACGCTGTGACCCAGAAGATGCACATGTGCAGGAGCACCGCACGTGTGCAGAATTTCTGGCCGGCCCTGAGAAAGCAGAATTTATTACTATCTTAGAAAGCAACAGTAGATCATTTTCGGTTAACCCGGACTGGCTCAAAATTTTGGATACTGTATTGCAACTCTGGATCATGATCCATTCTTTGTGGAACCGTATTTGGTACCTTTTTCTAAGAAACAGGCTGTGCAGAATGAAACAGATAAGTTTATGGAATGAGGAGTGATATAACACAGTAACAGCGAATATATCAGTCCACTTATCATTGTAAACAAGGATGGAGGAGTACATGTGGCCATTGATGCACAAACTCTGAACAAAGTAAAAAGAGAGGTGCACAGGCCTGAAAATCTGGACAAATGTTGCAAAAATTTCATAATGAGGTATTTAACCAGCTTCAACATGACTGCTGGCTATTGGCAAATCCCATTAAGTCTAGAATCGCATGGATATAAAGCAATCCTGTTTACCGGGGAATTGTTATCGATACAAAGTAGTTCCATTTGGACTGAATACCTCTCTGGCAGTGTTTATTAGAGCTCTGGACTGTGTTAGGAGAGGAGTCGAGTTCCAGGTTAACTATTTATGTAGATGATTTATTTATCTCCAATGAAAACTGGCAAAAAAGCTCCAAACTGTTGCTTTTCAAGCAGGAGGCATCACTTTAAAATTATAGTGAATGTGAACTTGTAAAATCAGAAATTAAATTCTTGAGCCATATTATTACTACTACCGGAATTAATAAGGACCTCGAGAAAGCTACGTGCCTTAGAAAAATTTCCCCCACCAAAGAATAGGAAACAGTTGTAAGCCTTTATAGGTTGGTGTGGATTTTGCAGAAAATTTGTTAAGGGGAAACCCTTCAATAATCCACACTTGAACAATCTATAAAAAGATTTAGTGCTTTTGTTTGGACAGATGGGAGTCAGCAGGATTGTGAATCCTTAAAGATTAAACTTTGACATGATAATGTTTTACATCACCCAGTACTGTCAGAGACTTTCAATATGAATACTGACAGTAGCACCTATGGGATTGGTATTGAAATTTTCCAGGAGATAAATGGTACAGGAAATTTAGCTCATAGAACTATAGCTTTTGCCAGCAGGGCATTGACAGGAAACAAAAGGAACCATACCATATCAGAGGAGGTAGCCTTGGCCATATTATGGGACCTAAAGAAATTTATAGATTGGTGGGGTTTTAAGATCATCACACATTGACCATAAAGCTCAAACATTCCTTAAAGGTTGTTGCCTTCTAAATGGCAGGCTCACCCAATGGGCTTTATACCTGCAACAATTTAATTATGAAATCTGTTATGTAAAGGGTACAAAAAATTATGTGGCAATGAATTGTCCCAATGGTACAGATGAAGTACCCAAGGAATGCAATGGAGATGGAACTTTCCAAATTAATTACATGAAGAAGATAAGGCAAAAATGAATTTGAACAGATTTGCAAAACCATGCGATATCATCAAAATGAGCAACCAAATTGGAAGAAATCTGTATAAGTAAATTTTGATTTTTAAAACTATCTTGTATAAGAGGAAAGGCTTCATTACTGAAGAATGGATGGCGTGTTGGCCTACCCAATTTGATACAGATGTCAGATTATTTTCACTAGCATTGGGCCAAAGGAGTGTCTAGATAAATTGGCTAGTGTTATAGTGATTGCCAATAGTATGAGTCGAAAGGTAACTGAACGTGTTAGGTCTTGTGACATCTGCCAGGGAGCTAAGGTAACCAATAGAACTAATCAAGGTCCAATGCAGAACACGTTACCTAAAGATACCATGGATATACTGCCTGTGGACCTGTATGGACCCCTCCCCACAACTTCTGGTAATTGTAAATGTATTTTAGTGATTTTGGAAGTATTTTCTAAATTTATAAAATTGTATCTCCTGAAATAGGTGACAGCAATGTCAGTATTCGATAGGATGATTTAGTATTTGAGAACCATTGGAAAACCCAGTGCAGTACTGCCCAATAATGGCCCCAATTTATTTTCAAAACCTAGCAAGATGGAATGGAGCAGAATGGTGTAGAAACTAAATATATTAATGAAGACCTTGCCTCATGGGTTTACTGAGTTCACACCTGGGGAAATTCTGCTCAGTACTAAGAGCAAATGTTTAAATGAGGAAAAACTAGAGTTCCCACCGTTTACAGATTTGGGATTAGCCCAGAAGAAAGAATTGGTAAAAGAAAAAACAAAGCCGAAACGAGATCTAAAACGCACAACAGCAACCTGAAGTTTGCCATGTTCAAAATTGGAGACTATGTTTTTCTGAAGACCCATGAATAATCAAGTGAACTTAACCACAAAATTTCTAAATTTATGTATATATAATGGGCCATTCACAGTACAAGACACACCTCACAACAATGCCTACTATTTAATCTACCCAGAGTCGAAGAAGCTCCTTGATGTCCATAATGTAGTGGATCTGAAACTGTATGTACCTAGGAATGAATAAATGAAGAAATCATACCAGACTAAAAATGTATATTATGCTGTAGATGAAATAATGTATCTATCTTATGAAGCTACTATACTGTATTTAACTGTAATTTATGTTCTTATAAAAATGCTGTTACCTATGTAAAATTGCTGTTACTACCTTAGAAGTTCCAGATTCTAAAAACCTGTTGTAAAATATGTGATACCCTGTACTGAAAGGGCTACAAGCAAATGTTGCCAAATTGAAAAGGAATGTGGAATGCCTTAAATACAGAATGGGCAGCATAGAAAACTTGCCAAAGTGGGGAAAAAAACTATGTCTGTAATAGACTGCCAAAACCCAAAATGGGCAGCCAATTGATTAATGTGATATGTAATTTGTTAATGTTGTCAAATGCAGTGCAAGATGCTATTGCAGGTAGCAAAATTATTTTATTTTCATATCTGTTAGTGTTGTATGTGTTTTGCTACAGTTTTCAAAGAGGGACTGTGTTTCAAATAAAGGCAGTAAGAAAAGAATAGTAGGTTCAGTTTAAATATGTTTGTTTACATAAATATCAAAGAATAGACTATTATTAGAATCAGCATTGATAGTTTCCTCCTTTGTAAATTCGAAATCATGCTATAGGATGTGTTGCATGTACAATGTCAAATTGCTTGTGATATATGTAGGGGGTATACTTGTATGTGTATACCTACATTTCTTGAATGCTTACAACATGCTACTGAATATTCTTGACAATACAGATAAATTTTGCTTACTACTCAACTTACTGTTTCACAAAATGAGAATCAGATGTGACAGGTGTACATAATTGAATAATGTTGCTTATATCTTGTTTTGGTAATCAAGTGTATACAGTGTATAGTGTATTAATGTGTTTTGCAGTGTATTCTTTTCATGCTCAACTCTGGATGAAGTGATTATTATTTTCGACTGCTTGGTACCATTAAGGTGTTATTGATGTTTGCCTAGCAGGAATCTTCAGTGAACCCTGGGGCATATGTAACATCCATTTTTGACCTACTTTGTATTGATATTTCTATTTGTAGAGTTGCTTATGTAGAGTGCTGTATCTGTCGTATGTAGAGTGTTTTGACTGTCACGGAAATTCTTTGACAATGCATACATATTTCAGTTATGTTAACTTTTTGAACAATGTTCAATTTATGCTTAGATTAGATTAGATTAATACTAGTTCCATGGATCATGAATACGATATTTCGTAATGATGTGGAACGAGTCAAATTTTCCAATACAAGACATAATTAAGTTAATTTTAACAACATACTTAAGTTAATATAACAACTTTTTCATTTTTTGTTTTTTTATTTTTATTTTTTAATTTTTTATTTTTTTTATTAATAATTTTTTTTGTTTTGTTTTTAATTTATATCTAAAAATTCCTCTATGGAGTAGAAGGAGTTGTCATTCAGAAATTCTTTTAATTTCTTCTTAAATACTTGTTGGTTATCTGTCAGACTTTTGATACTATTTGGTAAGTGACCAAAGACTTTTGTGCCAGTATAATTCACCCCTTTCTGTGCCAAAGTTAGATTTAATCTTGAATAGTGAAGATCATCCTTTCTCCTAGTATTGTAGTTATGCACACTGCTATTACTTTTGAATTGTGTTTGGTTGTTAATAACAAATTTCATAAGAGAGTATATATACTGAGAAGCTACTGTGAATATCCCTAGATCCTTAAATAAATGTCTGCAGGATGATCTTGGGTGGACTCCAGCTATTATTCTGATTACACGCTTTTGTGCAATAAATACTTTATTCCTCAGTGATGAATTACCCCAAAAAATGATGCCATATGAAAGCAACGAGTGAAAATAGGCGTAGTAAGCTAATTTACTAAGATGTTTATCACCAAAATTTGCAATGACCCTTATTGCATAAGCAGCTGAACTCAAACGTTTCAGCAGATCATCAATGTGTTTCTTCCAATTTAATCTCTCATCAATGGACACACCTAAAAATTTGGAATATTCTACCTTAGCTATATGCTTCTGATTAAGGTCTATATTTATTAATGGTGTCATACCATTCACTGTACGGAACTGTATGTACTGTGTCTTATCAAAATTCAGTGAGAGTCCGTTTACAAGGAACCACTTAGTAATTTTCTGAAAGACAGTATTGACAATTTCATCAGTTAAGTCTTGCTTGTCAGGTGTGATTACTATACTTGTACCATCAGCAAAGAGAACTAACTTTGCCTCTTCATGAATATAGAATGGCAAGTCATTAATATATATTAAGAACAGCAAAGGACCCAAGACTGACCCTTGTGGAACCCCATTCTTGATAGTTCCCCAGTTTGAGGAATGTGCTGATCTTTGCATATTATGAGAACTACTTATTTCAACTTTCTGCACTCTTCCAGTTAGGTACAAATTAAACTATTTGTGCACTGTTCCACTCATGCCACAGTACTTGAGCTTGTCTAGCAGAATTTCATGATTTACACAATCAAAAGCCTTTGAGAGATCACAAAAAATCCCAATGGGTGGTGTTCGGTTATTCAGATCATTCAAAATTTGATTGGTGAAAGCATATATGGCATTTTCTGTTGAAAAACCTTTCTGGAAACCAAACTGACATTTTGTTAGTACTTGTTTGTTACAGATATGTGAAGCTACTCTTGAATACATTACTTTCTCAAAAATTTTGGATAAAGCTGTTAGAAGGGAGATTGGACGGTAATTGTTGACATCAGATCTATCCCCCTTTTTATGCAAAGGTATAACAATAGCATATTTCAGTCCATCAGGGAAAATGCCCTGTTCCAGAGAGCTATTACACAGGTGGCTGAGAATCTTACTTATCTGTTGAGAACAAGCTTTTAGTATTTTGCTGGAAATGCCGTCAATTCCATGTGAGTTTTTGCTTTTAAGCAAGTTTATTATTTTCCTAATTTCAGAGGGAGAAGTGGGTGAGATTTCAATTGTATCAAATTGCATAGGTATGGCCTCTTCCATTAACAGCCTAGCATCTTCTAATGAACACCTGGATCCTACTATATCCACAACATTTAGAAAATGATTATTAAAAATATTTTCAACTTCTGACTTTTTGTTCGTAAAGTTTTCATTCAATTTGATAGTAATACTGTCTTCCTGTGCTCTTGGTTGACCTGTTTCCCTTTTAATAATATTCCAAATTGTTTTTATTTTATTATCAGAGTTGCTGATTTCAGACATGATACACATACTTCTGGATTTTTTAATAACTTTTCTTAATATAACACAGTAGTTTTTATAATGTTTGATAGTTTCTGGGTCACTACTCTTTCTTGCTGTCAGATACATTTCCCTTTTCCGGTTACAAGATATTTTTATACCCTTAGTAAGCCATGGTTTGTTACAAGGTTTCTTACGAGTATATTTACCTATTTTCTTGGGGAAGCAGTTTTCAAATGCATTTACAAAAATGTCATGAAATAAATTATATTTTAAATTGGCATCAGGTTCACGGTACACCTCATCCCAGTCTAACTGCTGTAGGCTTTCCCTGAAATTTGCAATTGTTAAATTGTTGACTGAACGTACTACTTTGGAGGACTGTTTAGTATTGCTGAATGGATCTATGTCATATATTGTAACTAGCTGTGCACCATGATCAGAAAGACCATTCTCAACAGGCTGAGCATTTATCTGGTTAAACTTATCTTGGTCTATAAAGAAGTTATCTATCAGTGAGCTGCTATCCTTTACCACCCGAGTAGGAAAATCAATAACGGGTGTCAAATTGAAAGAACCGAGTAATACTTCAAGGTCATTTTTTCTATTACCCTCTTTCAGAGAATCTACATTGAAGTCCCCACAAATAATAATTTGCTTCCCCCTGTCTGACAAATAGCACAACAAGGAGTCCAAATTTTTCAGAAATAGATGAAAATTTCCTGATGGGGACCTATATACAGTTACAATTATAAATGTGCCTTTATTTAATTTAAGCTCACAGGCACATGCTTCTATATGTTTCTCTACACAAAACTTTTTTGTTTCTATACTTTTTGCACAATGATGACTTTTGACATATATGGCAACTCCTCCTTTCTCCATATTTTCTCTCATTACATGTGCAGAGAGCTTATATCCACTTACATTTACCTTATCCATATCAGTAACAATGTGATGCTCAGACAGGCATAGTATATCTATTTCATCCTCAGCTTCTAAATCTTCTAAGCAAACCAGAAGCTCATCTATTTTATTCTTTAAACTCCCAATATTTTGATGAAATATACTTACATTATTTTTAATTATACTTTTATGAGAACCTTTCCTTATTCTAACATTTGCAGCACTCTCCTGTCTGAGTTTCTCATTGTGCTTAGGCCTAGTTGCTATACCAGTGATCACATGGTGTTCAGAGAGGCAGATTATGTCAACTGGGTTGGGTGACTTTAATTCATCAATGCAATTACCTAGGACTGAGATACAACTTGGTGGAGATAAAATTTCTGGTGATTGGTGAAAATTTATAATTGACAGCTGTGATTGGTGATCCAATGTGCTAGAATTGTGTTGTTTAATTTCTTTCCTAAACTGAAGATTTGTTTCAATCCTGACCTCTCGTAGAATTTGACCTCTTTCTGTCTTACCTGTCCTAAAAAAGGTGCTGCTCCAACACCTGTAACCACTGGTATTTTACCATTCATGGCAGTGCCTCCCCCCCTTAAATTTCCTGCTATTACCCCAGCCAGTTTCCCCTTCCCTTTCCTGTTGAGATGTAGGCCGTGCCTGGTATAGTCCCACCTACTGAGTGAATCAACAGGAACCACACCAATATGAGCCCCCGCACCCGACCCAAGCAGCCATTCCAACTCCAAATTAACTCTCCCAACAGAAGAGTTCAAATGAGGCCGGTCATGATGTCTCAGGACAGATACAAATTCAACACTGGTGTGTCTCGATGCCGACGCAATCTTTACCAGGTCACACTCTATACTGTACCCAGGATCTCTGTCGATGCTGTTCCCTGGCCTTCCCACAATAACCACGGTGTCTTCCCTGGTAAATCCTTTACAGAGTGAACCTAAATCCTCTGTCACCTGATCCAGACTATCACTTGGTTTGAAAAAATTTGTGACCTGGTATTCTGGTCCTAATTCCTCCTGCAGAAGTTGGCCTACACCTCTGGCATGAGAACTGCCTAACAACAAAACTTTCTTCCTTTTCAATGGCTTTCCTACATTCTTTTTCAATTTCCTATTGAAAGTTTGTTGTGTCCTGTCTACACCTACCTCTGCTTGAGGCTCATCAGTTTCTAACTGAAGCAACAGGTCAAACTTATTTTTGACATTCATCACAAAACTGTCAGACTTAGTTCTGGCCTGTTCCTTCTGCTACCTGTTGCCACTTCCCACCTCTCTTTGCCCTTCTCCCTCCTTAACCTGTCCAGATCTTCCCTAGCCTGATCTAGCTCAGCCTGAAGGGCAGTAATTTTCCCCTCCTGTTCCACTATCTTCCTATCTCTGCTGCAAATCCTACAGAACCACTGATGAGCCTGATCCACTTTCCCAACACCCACGCCACTGCAGTCCCCCCAGTGAAAAAAACTACTGCATCCATCACACCAAATCCCGGAACTAACAATTCTACGGCAAGTCTGGCACTTCTCACTCATGGCAAAAATAATACTTTAGCTAGAATAAATCAATTAAATTACCGAAAATCAAAAAAAGACGTTACAAGAATTAAGTCTATTCACAAATGTATATAAGCAAGTTTCTGATTTAAAATTCCGCTGTTTTTCTGAGATCTGTATTAAAACAATGAAGGTATACGCTATTTATTTTATATTTCACTCGATGGAATGAAAAAAAGGACAATTAAACGAGAAACTTTGATTCTCCAAAAACGTTACGAGAATTAGGTCTATAAACAAATGTATATAAGCAAGTTTCTGATATAAAGTTATGCTGTTTTTCTGAAATCTGTATTAAAACAATGAAGTTATACGCTATTTACGGTAGTTTACTTATTTGTTACCAAGAAATTAGTTAAATTACCGTGAAACGAGAAACAAACACGTTTACAAAATTTAAGCCTAAGCGCGACTTCGCGAAGTTACGATCTTTTCGTGTTTTCTGAAAAAATACGCAAATAAAAGTCAAACCTTTAACGGCAAGACTAAATGATACACTAATGCATGTATTTAATTTGTTGTCGGCGTTAAACTAAATTATATTCCTGTCTAAATCACTTAACTTTCTGGAAATGGTTTCTGGCGTCACTTACTCGGCGGCCATCTTGGACAGGCTTAGGAATGTAAATAACTACTGGAATGATTGTTATATAATGTACTGTAAATGACTTGGTCCATAGTTAGGGAAAGCAGGGTTGAATGTAAAAGATGTGGGGAAGCCCTACAGCTACGGAAGTAGCCTGGCGGAAAGGAAAAGGAGTGGTTAGCGCAAGCTGAAATGTGTTCTTTGCAACGGGTAAGGAATGAGGCCTTACCAGTGCTGTGGTTAACATCTCGCTAGCAGTAGCGGAACATTGTAGTTCATATTCTTGGAGTGTTGAGGCAGAGGAACTTAAGAGTGTTATATATGGACCTCGGATGCTGCATTTGGTGATACCATTATCATGGCATTGTTTTTGGCCGTGCAAAAATATAATTCAGAAGATCTATAACAGGGCGAGGCCAACAGTACTGCCATGACTACATCACTGCCATATTAACAGCCACTGCAAATCAGGCCACCAGTGACACCAGCTTTCCACCAAATTGTTTATATTTGGCACTGTAAATGAACTAGGTATTTGTGAAATTTGGTTGATTTTAATAACAATCGTGGTGTTGCTAAAATCTCTATATTACACCTGTCATTATCCCAAATCACAAACCTTGAGAATCCTATCCTAGTGAATTTAATTCCGAGTGTGCTAATTTATTATGAAAAGACTATTAAGCAGCCATAAAAATAGTTGGGATAGCTTTCTAATGTGTGGAGTTATTGTGTTTCAAGTTCAGTTTAATAATTTGAGAAATACACCACTTCCAGTGCATTTTTAAATCGATCTCCATTAATTTTCTTAAATACTTTGCCTTACTTAAAAGCTGTCCAAAAATAGTAAAGTTGTTAGTTAAAAGAATAATAATTCTGATTAGAACTGAAAAAGATTATTAATTGTTGCATTTATGCACTTTGATCAGAATTACAAAGTTTTATTACTGTTCATTCCAAGAGAAGGTGTTTGAACTTGAATTTAATGGTGTTGGCATTTGCCCAGCCAACTATATTTTGAGAAGGTTAAAAGACTACTTTTCAAAGCACATTTGTTATTTGAGGAGTTTGTTGTGCTTCACTTAATAAATAATTATTCATGACAATACTCACCATTTTCCATACACACTTGTGAAGATTTGTTAATGAGCATGGCTGTTCAAACCATGAAACTAAGGCCCTCATGTACTAAACTAGTTAGTTAATGAAGCAAAGCAAAGGTCCCTCCACAGCCAATGTAGTTAGATTTGCATTCTGTTTAATTGCTTCAAACTGGGCTCAATAAAGAAATATTTACTGCATTAGCTACTTAAATGCAAGCTGGGTAACGTAAAAGTATAGAGACCGTGTACTAGCAATGATGTTATATGGTATGATCGTAATAGACCTCCTGATTTAAATCAATCATTTCATGCTCTGCCCTGTTTAGTATTGCTATTAGTTTCATGTGTGTTGGTGACTGGTTCTATTAACTGCTGCATCTAGTTCATTCAAGGCAGGGCTTAACTTTTAAACTTTTAGGTGCCGTAAGGCGCCCGCTTTTACCACTACCCACTGGCCACAGAGAGAGACTTGTGATAAGACTTACAATGAGAAATTCTTTCTTAAATACAGTTCTGAAATTCAAGTTTTTAAACCATAATATCTTATAATCAAAAACATAACACCACAAGGTGCCACCATCTGCCGTAGCAGTGTCACTTTGCTCCATAGTTCTGCTTCACACGTATTGGCACCAAGTCATACTCACGACATCACGTTTTCAAATGCTGCCAGCCACAAAGTTCAAACAGTTTTTTGGTAGCTGCTCTATGAACGTGTGTTTAGTATTTATCAATAAGGCATTTAGCAGTTAATGACTGAGATATTCCTGCTCCATCTGGGTCTAGTACAATTTCGATTTCCCACGTCTTCACGCAACGTTAATTCTGTGAGCATTTGGTACCATAGCAGCCGATCATTGCGTCGCGCCTGAGTTGATAACAATGCAAGATAAAGTTAAAACATTCCCCCTCCCCCTTCCTTGCCTGAGGCTGCCGTAATCTTCCTCCTCTCCTCCCCACATCATGTTACACTGCCATGGGGAAAGACTATATGTAATGTTCTTCAGTCAGATTTTGTCACTTGAAACTTTCATGATAGTGAGTGAAAAAGAAATCACAAGTTTTATTTATACAGGTAATAAATAAATTCCCTTCTGAATGTAAAATGTAACTAATAGATTAAGAAATATCTATGACTTAACTTTTGCACTTGTAAAATAATTAAGTAGTTCCTATGTTACTAGCCAAAGAGAAAGGTCTTTACCATTTAATTAACATGAGACTCAACGTGTAAAAATTGAACTGAAAAACCACTATTGTTCCCAGAATGAAATTTCCACTCTGCAATGGAGTATGCGCTGATATGAAACTTCCTGGCAGATTAAAACTGTGTGCCGGACTGAGACTCGAACTCGGGACCTTTGCCTTTCGTGGGCAAGTATTCTTTATGTTATAATAATCAGGAAATGATAAACTCGTCATAGAGATGACAGATTTGTTCTTTTCCATAAGCCCATAGTGTCTTAACTGAGAAAAACATATTTCACGAGTAGCCGCTGCAAACTGAATATTTATTTATTAAACCACAAACAATCAAAAGGGACTTGTTGTTATAAATGTTAACACATTTGCTGCAATCTGACCGAAAAATGTTTTACATGTAGAATATATCTTGTAGGAAAAGCAATCAACGCATTTGGCATTGAGAGAGAATTATTACAAAAATAAACATGCACTTATATTAAAATCAGCTTCACAGTGAAGTCTACCATTTCAGTCAAAGTCGCACTTATAACAATCATCCATCTTTGGCGAATATTTTACAAAAATGTCAAAGCTTCTTGAGTTCCATTACAGCTCTGTTAAAATTACTTTTTCATTTCCAATAACATACTGTGTATATAAAAAAATTGGTTTGTACATTAAACCATTATTTAAACAATTTTACTTCAGCGGGCTGCACGAAGATGTTACACTGTTTCAAGCAGCAGTTCATAACTTCAAGAATCGCACATCTCAGTAGATTTTTAGGTCTATTTGCCATTCAACAATTAAACCGCTAATGACCAATAAACTGAATTGGTCGGACTGAGTATTGATCTGTTAACTCATTTATGATAAAATTACAAATGATTCCAAATCAAGAATATCACGTTAATAATAAATTGTACTGAGCATTAATTTTGAGATTACAGTTTCGTAGTTTGAAATATGAATTTAATTTCCCTTCACTCATAAAATAAGTCCTGTCAACATGCAGTATGTATCTTTGACCTAAGGGTATACAACTTTGTTTAAATATTTCCCTTTAAATTTTATTACACTTTCAACATAGCGTATTAACATAAAATGACAAACATCTGTTATCCTGACAAAAGTCAGTGGCATATGACCAGTCAGTTTATACAGAATATACATTGTGTATTTATTGTTAAAAAGTACCTTTTTAGGACGTATTAATAACTGAACTCCTAGTTTTAACTAAGTTCATACTCAGAGGCTCAAATAAAGGAAGAAAAAGTAAGCACTGTGAAATTATTTCAAACACAATCAATGGAGATGGATTAAGAAAAACATTTCCATAATACAGAATTATCCTCATTATACACTATCACTTCATGCTTTTGACTGTGTAGCAAGTGCAGAATGATATCCCTTCGCCATCCAAGACGCCCATTTTCATATCTAGCTACAGATGGTCCCAGAAGTCTGATGCGTAATGAACTACAAACAGTGCTGATGTAGAGTGAAGATCTCAGTGGTGTCATAATTAAGTTCATTGCAGAAATGCCTCGTTCACACTCTGCAATCGACACTGCAATGCTGTTTATTATTGATACAAAATTTTTGAACATTGGTGGCTGTACAAGAACAGTTGGCATTTCTCCGCTCAGTACTGGTTTCAGACCCCGTTTGTACTCCCTCAAGTCCTTCATTATTTCAGAGGGCTATTAATCTTAAATCTTTCACACTTTCGATAAATCTCATTTTCTCCGTAAGTGATCGATATGTTTGTAGGCCAGAATTTCAGGTGAATGGCCTTCACGTAATTCATAACTTCATCGTAGCTTTCAGATGCATTCACTGTTGATAGCAACCTGGATGACAAATTATTTGCCAAGCTGCGATAAAACTGTTTATCAGGAATCTTAGAAGTATTTCTTCTTTGAGAAAGTTTAACACATTGAAAGTTCATATTTTCCAGTGCAATGTTAGCTACATTTGCATGTTGTCCCATTGCATCAACCAGACTTTCAAAAACTTTTAATAAAAGTGTAATGTCGTTGTGAGCTTGAACAAGGTTAACACTTGATCTTTGAAGCTGTAGGGATAGATCGGCCAACTCTTCTAAGGCATCAGACATTACAGCTAGGTTGGAGACGAAAGATGTAGATGACAATGTATTACAAAGCCCTTTGTAAGTAGACCGTTGTTTTGAGTCTCGTTTCGTGTCCTCTGATACTTCTAATAAATGACTGTACAGAGCCCTGCAATCTTTCCACACAGCTTTTACTGCCAATAAACTGGAGACCACCCAACGAGTGTCAAAACACATGACCAATTTTTAAATTTCTTGCTCCAAACCTTTAGCAGCAACTGCCAACTCACTGCTGTTTTTCGGAGAGCAGCTGAAGATATTTCTAACTTTATCCACGAATATTTTAAAGTGATTAATTCCCACCACTTCTTCTATCATGTCGTGCACGGTGAGTTCTGAACGATGTTTCAAACAATGCCAGATGAATAAGTTTCGAAACATCAGCTTTGCAAGGTCAGACTTTTTTCCTAACACGACAGAAGCTACATCGCAAGTCAAAGCGATTAAATGGTCTTTCAAAAACTCACAGCCTAGTCCTAGTGATTCTAACTGCTTTAAAAGTTCTTTCAAGATATCAGATGCTGTTGTGTCATTTAGTTCAAAAAGTTTCAAAGAAATTGTCATGGTGTTTTCCCTTTTAACAATGTTCTGAACTATACAATCAAAGCTTTTTTGTGTGAAAGAGTAGTGGCTTTATCCAAAAGAAGTGAAAATTTGGAGTCACTTTTTATTAAATTATTTGAACATAGTATTCGGCCCATATCCAAACCATTTTTAATTTGGAGATCAATTTCTGTCTCAAACTCATAAAACAGTCTAACTTTGCTTGCTTATAAGCTGTCCAAAAACACGCTCAGTAACAACTTCTTGTTCCTTTACCTAGTGTAGATACATTTCTACAAACTTGGCCTTTTTTTAATAATCAACCACGGGTTTTTAGCTTTATAATCTGTACATTGTTTGACAGACCGACAATCTGGCTTTTCATCATCATTACAATTATCAATACTGTCTATAGATGTTTTGTCTGTATCCATATCCACCAACTTATAGAAATTTTCATTTTGTTACAATGACATAGAAGGATTGGCTGCTTTGTTGTTTGCATTTCTTCTCCAGCCACAGCTGACGTCATGGATTCTACATCTAAACTGTGGTTTTCATTGCTCTCACTAATGTTTTGTCTTTTAGGTTTAAAGAAGTCACTCTCCTGTCCACTCAGTCACAATGTGTAAATAAACACAACAAACAAACCGAAACAATGCTGTCGGTTCTGAGCAGAACAACAACTGAACTGCAAGCAATTGACCTACATAGAGTGACTGAGTAATATCATTGAACTTGAATTCCTAAAGTGCCTGTTGGATTGTCTGTTAGCTTTTCTGTGAGACAGCAATGGCTAACAAGGTAAACTGATTCAAACTGAAAAAGCCGTAGACACGACCTGTCTGAATCGTGGACTACAAAGACTGAATTCACAAACAGACATACAGATAGGCAATTGTAACGTGAGAACCACTTATGGGATTTACATGTTTCTTTCTTTAACTCACAGACATATTCATTTACTATCTATTAGTATATATTTCGCTACTTTAGGTAGCACAAGAAATAAGCTGTGGCTATAATTGTAAGTCAAGGCACAAAAAAGTCGGCTGCCTTCGTGCTCTCTTACAGTACGCTGCTTAAACTATTAGAGCAAAATCATTTGATTTTTTAATGAATTGTAGACCTCAAAAAGAACCACGAAAAGTCAACAAGAGCATATGTTTGTCTTTCACAGTTGAGTCACACTGACACTTTTTCTGCTTTGTGGGTGCTGAAACAGGTGATTTCAGAAGACAAAAATCATAATTATTCTTCAACCTTAATCTTTTATTTAGGTACATCTTTTTGAGCTCTACAGTTTGGTACTACATAATGTGATGTAATTCGTATGGACTACATAATGTATTTCAAGAGAGCATGCTGGCGGAAAACATTTTTACTTCAATAGCTGATGACATTTAAACGGCTGAACAGACTTTCAGAAATATAGCTAAGAACTGTCCTGATTAAACCAGCTGTCAAGTAAAAAAACGGGTTTAAAATTGGAACTTTCGTTTGAGAACTATGTTGGGGCAGACAGTCAGACTTATGGGTCAAACATACACATATCCGTTCTGCATTGGGAGTTCAAACAAGGGTGCAGATAAAGACTGAAAGGTCAAGAGCACCGTGGACAAAGGGGCGTATCAGCTCGAAAGACTACCAACTTTTAGTCATGTTTGCTCCATACGCACATTTGATTTTTAGCTGTGACATAAATTGCAACATGGAATGACATGATTTCGTGAAAGCACATTATAAACACGTTCACATTCAATAATGGCTTACATTATTTATTTCTCATTGACACACATGAGACATTGCCTTGCTACTACATCGCTGAGGTTGTTGGCAGTTGTAAACAAAAGGCAATATGTACCAATCACAACTTTGGAATGATACTCCACTTATCTTAGGTATGCTGTACGTGCGCGCGCGCGCGCACACACACACACACACACACACACACACACACACACAACCTCCTGCCCATCACATCATGTTGGCGACCCATTGTCATGTTCACTTGTTCTGGTGCAGCAGAAAATTATAGTTACATTTTGATTTAATACTATTTCAAATCTCCAGTGCTGTACTGTAAAAAAGGGAAAAGAGAGAGAATTAGAAGATAGAGAGTTTCTGGGAGTTGCCAGAACGCGCTCTGACCGAAATTAAGCCCGGATTCAAGGTACGTGTTGTTGTGAGGCATATGCTACTGTTTGCTATCTCATTGGCCATTTGTTTGACTTTCAAATTAATACTACATTTATCTGCAAGGCTACGTTACTCTGTTGTAATGTGAACACATATAAAGAAAGAGTTTTGTGTGTGTGTGTCAAGGAAAGTTAGGTTAGCCTTAGCACTGCCTTCCGCTTTATAACATTGTTTGACAAGAATTCCTGATTAGGCTGGTGACTAATATTAATACATAACTAATATGTAATTAATAAGACTTGCTTTTGTGCTGGAGAACATCTGTTCCTCACTCAAATGTTTAGTGTTTGTTATACTCCGATGGGGTGTTTCGGAAACGAATCCCAGTCTGTTTGTTCTGTTCCCATTAGGTTATCTCACAGTCACAACTTTCTCAAAAATTCCTCAGAGAGGTTTAATGTAATCACCGACTGCCATTTATGGTGGTCGGTGTTACCGTTACAAGCACTCCCTTTGGAGGAGCGCTCCTGAACCATTCCACCACACGTGGATGGCTGACTTGCTGCAAGGCTATGCCCTGTGTTCTGTGACATTTGTGCGGTTGCTTCGGTATCTCAGCATTTTCAGCTCTTAAGGAGGGAGGCAGAGCTTTAGCTGGTAAAGACATTTCCAGCTGGAGTACATCACAACCAGACACACACTCTGGAATCAGGTACTAAATTGTAAGGTGTATCCGGGAACAGATGTGCACTCAGATCACAATTCAGTTATGATAATCGCTGGTAGATCATCAGCAGTCAGCTTATCTTTGGTGCGTCCCCGGGCATGAGCATCTTTGCATTTTCGGCTGGGGCGCGCGGGACGGCGAAAGGCAGTCGTTTGGGGCGGCCGGTGAGACTGGAGGAGTTGTGGCTAGGGCGTAAGCACACGTGTGATGTCTGTTACGCTGGGGCTGTTTGTGAATAGTGAAACTCCTGTGGCGGTTACTGGTTGCCTGGAAGGCATTTTGTATAAATTGTGCCAAGCCTCACAGTGAGAGAGGAGTCCGGAGTTGGTGTTGGCCTATATGTTTGTACAAATTGAGGTGCCTGTGTGAGAAGCACGGCGTAGGGCTGTCGGTTGCTTCGTCCTTCTGGGAGCCACCGCAAGCAGATGTTCGCTCGGAAAGTGTACAGTTTGTGGTGAGCATAGCGTGAACAAGTTCTCGTGGGATGTGCTCCCGGCCTGACTCTTGGCCTATGTTATTTGTGGGCGCTGACCCCTTGTCTGTTACTGCTTTCGGGTGTCTAAGATTTCACAGCAAAACTGTGATTTTGGGGCATTCTGTGTTTCTGGCTCAGCCTCCACCTAGAAAGGGGAAAGATTTGGAATTCCTTAATGCTGTAGTTTAAACATATAAAAATATTGTATTTTATTCCTGTTTAATGTCAGACAGATTCAAATGTAACTTCATTTATGTATTTGAAATAAATGTGTTGGATTGACCTTAATGAATTATGTGCAATCGAAGTAAGGGATCCAGTCCTTCATTAGTGCTTAACAGTGGCGTGTGGTCCGGGTTGTGACCCCTGTGCTCGGACCAGTTAGTGAACTAAATTTTAAGAGAATTGTTATGAGAATTCAGTGTGTAAATAATAGGATACTGAAGTACACAGGAATGGAATGGGAATTTTAACTTCTTTGAGGCTCTAGACAATGCAATAATAAATGGCAATCACGTGAGTATTCACATTTGTCTGCGCAATCCATGAGACAGGAGTCATAACAACAGACTGCCAGAGAAACACCATCCAGGCACTAGAGAAGCAACCAAGCGCCTATAAGTGCAATAGCTAAACAGCTCATGAATAGAACTTACTGAAGAAATAACAACAACATGCAGAAGAATGGAAGACGAAGGTGACAATCTGTTTGAGAAAACTGAATTTGGAGTAAAGATGCAGGGATAGTGGAAGGGATGTTCAAGAAAAATCAAGAGATCTTTATTGGATTTGCAGATCTTTACATGACATTTGACAGCATGAAACAGTGAAAGTGCATGAAATTTTTTTAAAAGGTACATATAAGATATATGGAACAGCAGGTAACATAGAATATGTACAATAATCAACAAGAATTGGTATTCTGAATTAAAGATGGTTAAAGATAAGGATGCAGGAAATCTCCACAAATGTTCAGATGAACACCGAAGAATCACTGGTGGAACTGAAGAAACTTATAGCAATTTAATTAAAACTGAAGGTGAAAAGGATTTCCTTGATAAAATTCACTGGTGATGTTTCTGTGTTCACTGAAAGTCAGACTGAATCACCAGAGTTGGTGAATGTAATAAACAGTTGAATGAGTGCCAAATCAGGATTAATGAATGGAAGAAAGAGGAAAGTATTGGGGTGTGGCAGAAGTAACATTGGTGGCAAAGTTTACAGAATTAAGGACCACACAGTAGACCACTTGTAGGACTCTGCTACACGTGATGCTAATTTACACTGAGGGTCAAAGCATAGTTGTTATAAGGAGTAATGTAGCATGGAAAAACAGGAGATTCCTCGCAAAACAAAGTTACTAATATCAAAGATAGGCCTTAATTTGTGTTAGACATACCTGAATGTATGCTTGGAGCACAGTACTGCATAAAAATTCATCATGGATTATGGAAAAACAAGAGGGGAATCGGAGCATTGTAAATGCGGTGCTATTGATGGATGTTTAAACTAGGTGAACTTACAACAGAAGAACTGTGGAACATCTCTGCAAAATAGGTGAGGATAGTGTGATATGTGGAAAACCGTGACAAGTACAGGGGTCAGCACATTAAGTTATATTTGAAGGCATCAGGGAATAGCTGCTGTGGCACTAGAGGTGGTTGTTGAGATTAAAAACTGTAGGGAAAGACAGAGATAGGAATGCATACCTTAAATGACTGGACTCTAGGTGCTCATGGGGCTGCAAATCTGTTGCTCACACAGACAGACACATTGTCAACAGAAGGCAGAGTTTCCCCTTTGCATGTCTGTGGTTACCAAGACTGGCTGTTACAGCAGTGGGGCAACCAAGGTGCTCCACACCCTGGCAAGCTGAGGCTCTGCTGGCGTTTGCTTCTGTTTGGTGATTGCCGAGTATATTTCTTGTTACTAACAGAAACTTTATAGCAAATTATTGGGTTCTTTCTCCTCTCTCATTCCTGACAAACACCAAAAATGGTCTCATAAATGTGTGTGTATGAGTCTGACCTCTACTAGTCCATTACAATACATCTAAAGTAATAGACATTTATCTCACCTGACAGTTTACACATTCAGTGCACTCATACTCTCCCCATCACTAAATTTTCTGGGCATGACATTGTCTGAATTATTGAAACTTCCTGGCAGATTAAAACTGTGTGCCGGACTGAGACTCGAACTCGGGACCTTCGCCTTTTGCGGGCAAGTGCTCTACCATCTGAGCTACCCAAGCACATCCCCCAGGCTGTGGCTAAGCCGTGTCTCCGCAATATCCTTTCTTTCAGGAGTGCTAGTTCTGCAAGGTTTGCAGGAGAGCTTCTGTAAAGTTTGGAGAGTAGGAGCCGAGGTACTGGCAATAGTAAAGCTGTGAGGACAGGGCTTGACTCGTGCTCGGGTACCTCAGTTGGTAGAGCACTTGCCCACGAAAGGCAAAGGTCCCGAGCTCGAGTCTCGGTCCAGCAGACAGTTTTAATCTGCCAGGAAGTTTCATATCGGCACACACTCCGCTGAAGAGTGAAAATCTCAGTCTGAATTATTGTTGGCATTGGTTTGCTGGTCTTGATGAATAAGACACTGAACTGTTAACAATAACTATTTTTCCTACCAACCTATTCTTAACCAACCTCTCTCCCATGATACTATGATCTAGTCGTGGGGATACCACCTCTGATTGTATGTTTTGATCTAGATTGAGCATTTACACTTTGCTTTTCAGTATTTATATCTTATCTACCATATAATGGTGTGTGTGTGTGTGTGTGTGTGTGTGTGTGTGTGTGTGTGTGTGTGTGTGCACGCGCGCGCACTGAGGGAACTCACCGCATTCGAGAGACAGTGGCCTCATCAGGTGGAGGAGTCGTGGGCCGCGCAGCAGCAGGTGTCTGGTGAGGTGCGCTGGCAGAGGTGGCGGTGGCAGCGGTGGTGGTGGCGGTTCTGGTTGTGGTTGTGGTGCTGGTGGTGGTGGTTCTCGGCTCTGTAATGATTGGTGCACTGCACATACAGAGAGGCAGGGTGTGAGTTGGCTGGGCGTGTCCTCGTGGGGATGTGGAGGTGGCTCACTATTGCCAGCACTGCTGAGGGACCATCCACACAGGGGATAGGGCTCCAGTTAATACAAATGAATTACCAGTAAGCTAAGCTAATAACAATCAGTCGTACCATCTGAGCTTTCCATGGCAGTCGCTCAACCCCATACAACAGGTAGTTCAAATCTAGGTGCAGCCAGAAGGTACATACAACGCCGAATACTTGCACAAAACATAATTACAGAATTACTGGACATGTTAGCTCAGGTGCTATCGCCATCAAAACTATCCAAATGGTCTGAATTCCACTCCATCTAAATTGTATGATGATGATGAAGTGCCATATTCCTTGACAGAGTGTAGGGGAACGACGAATGCACCCACATAATTTTACTGTCTTGCAGTTCTTCTGATCTCATTTCGATATGGGCATTTCACTCTACAAAATTATTATTACAAGACCCCACTTGAAGCAACTGATTTGTAACACTGAGTCCACAATCAGACTAATATCACGATAGTGTGAATATCGAAACCTGTTATAATTAGATGGCAGCTTGTAAACTCAAGTTTATTGCAATAAATGACTTTTTGGAAACTAAGTTTCAACTTGAAATTAAGTGACGAAAACATTTGTATTAAGACTACCATCCAGGATTCCAATTGAGCACCTATTGTCTCTGTTAACTAAGTACGAAAGATCTTAAATATCATTTCAGGCACAGGTAAGCATGTGTGTGTGGGCGCATGTTGAAATGTTGAAATGACTTCGCATTGTGTTCGATTATTCAAACCTAGCAACTAATAGGATTGTTAACTAAGTGCAATAATACATTACATATCCAAATATAGCAATATGAGAATCTGAACTGTCGAGAAAAAATATTTTGTTCCTTTGCTGGGATCTGAATCCATCACCTCTCATTGTTTTCTAACCACAAATACATGTTAAACATCTGCTTAGTTTAGCTGTAGCAGGATGTGCCCATGTATGTACTGGAAATAACCTAACGGAACATTCTGTGTAGGGTGGGAATCTATCCCCGCGTGCTGCATGCACCATAGTTGTTGACTGCTCACAAGATGATGTTGATTATCGAATTCTTTTTCGCCACTTGCTACGAGGTATGTGTTTTAACTTTTCGAGCAATCATTTAAAGTTTTGTGTGACAGACTTGAAATCGACACCAGCTGTCATAGTTGACAAGACATGCAGAGGTGATAAAAATCAAAATCGCTTTTCTCCTCTGGTTTTATGTGCACGACACAATAAAAATCTTTGCAGACAACCATGAACACAATGGATGCTAATAACTATGGACATATCCGTGGGAAGAATTTCTTAACACAAAAGAGCTTCATTACACCAGATGTGTACTGTTACATTCTGAGGACTCACATTAGCCTTTGATTTTACGTTTTTTTGTCAGGACCAAACATTTTTGTTTTATGAAGGTAAAGCCAAATAGTTCAAATGTCCATCCAACCTGTTTTAAGTTTTTCTTTATTTTCTTAAACTAAGCAATGCAAATACTGTGACCTTTCCTTTGAAATGGCACTATCTATTTCCTTTCTAACATTTGAGAGCTGTAGATTCTACTTTGTCTCTAATGGTCTTGCAGTCGATGGGATGTTTGACACTTAATTACTTCTTTCTTTCTTCCTCAACATTTCCTATTGAATTAAAGTGCCGCATGATGGCTAATTGGTCACATTTCATGACATTTGGCAGTAATCAATTGAGCCATACTGGTAAACCACCACATCAAAACTAACCAATTGAAAATGAGAAAATTATTTCCTGACATCATTTCATTGACACACTTACCACATACGCGCACAAAATAATACAACAAAACAAACACATTTCCAGAATACAAAAGGACTCACAAGCTGAAAACTTACAAACACACTCAACAAACACACACTGAGAACACCACACAGAAAAGAACCAGATGGTACACCATGACCTACACACATAAACTAACACACACAAGCAGAGCGAAAATAAAAAAAATACCACACCATAACGCGCGCACACACACACACACACACACACACACACACACACAGACAGACACACACACACACACACACACACACACACACAAACGTGTACACAAACAGATGACAGATACTTCAATAATTACACTCGAAAGTTTGGCAATAACATTCGATCTTTGGTAAAAACATTTGACAGTCGGCAACAGAAACCAAAACATTGCATTGAAACAATCTTTCAGTTCATAGTGCTGTGGAGTGTGGGAAAAAACTGCAAATTGGCATTCATAAGAAGAACAACACCAAAAATGCAATGGGAGTGTAATATGTAAGAAATTGTCCACACAACCTGTAAGTACAGTTCAAAACATTACTACTTAATAGGAAATACAACCACCAGAACTGTTTATAACCTATAGGCACAGTGAGAAAAATGTAAATTAAATAGCTAACATATGTACATATTCCATGCCACTGATAACGCCTTGCACAAAATAAACTCAAAACGCGCATGGCACTAAAATTGTGTTTTATTCAGTTGCTGTCAGATGGTCCATAAGTAAAAATTATCAATATACTGTGACGCACAAAATACTTCATGCAGCATTTTCGAAGGTTTAAACAACAATCCTCATGACCTTCAAGTGTACAATATTCAATAAGTCACTCCATGAATACTTTATAGCTACAAATAAAAAATTATGATTGATAAATATACTTATTCCAACCTGCATGACAACACGTCAGACAAAAGTCTATGATATTATGCATGAATCTACCTGTTTCAGTTAAATTATGGGTGGTCCTTTTAGGCTACATGCATCAATGTAGTATGCTACATGAGGAAAAATTATGGACTTTCTTACGCACTTGCACAGTACATTTTTAGGCCTCCTTTTTCCACATGGAATTTATATGGAGGGATTATCTGTGCTACATGAGCTACATTTACTAAAGACAAGCCTCTTCTTTGCCAAGATTGATGGGGTTAATAATAACAGAAGAAATTATAATAATGAATGATCTCTTCAAAAAACTATTATATTGGATAAACAAGGCTGCTTAGTAGCTTAATACCACTTCAAAGTAAAAAATAAATTCCTTCTGAAATTATAATAAAGGGAAGCCACTTCAAGAATAACAATGGACGCATTCTCAAACAACAGTCACTGCCTATGATTGACTTCCTTATATATCAAATGCATCTCTTCTTTTAGTAAAATTATAAGCCTCTATCACAATAATAAAGAACTAGAAAATAATTAACATTCCTTGACACAATGGCACACTACTGCAGTTATAAATGTGACAATGGAGAACATTCTGGAAGTTTGATTGATACTCGTCGCTGAGTTTATTTTGTACGATCTAGTGTTGGTGTAACCTAAACTCTTACAAGATCACTGTAGCTCGGGTGGGAGAAAACACTTCCTGCAGAAATTTCTGTAGCCTACAATAATGCCAGTAGTGCAGCTGACAATTATGTGATTTTATTTCAGTGATTACAAAAACAACTCTAAAGTACACATTAGGTAGCTGAGGCAACTAGTGGCCATTGATATGGATTAACAAGGAAAAGAATGTTTTGTAAAAGCTGTAATGAACCTCCAGGGAAACGGAACGCTTATCCAGTGAGGAGCATCCTTCGTTAATGGCAAAACAGCGGCACTGCATTGAAAATAGTTTGGTGGTCTGTTAAAATTTCTCTACCTTCATTTGCTTAAGCTCTGTGTTCGAGTCACTCATCAGCCAAACACTTAACAAGTATTAACAGACCCTCTTTGCCTCCGGTGACTTCTGTTGAACAACATAAGGTTCCACTTTCCTTCCTAATCTACAATAAAGCCGACACTCCTTCACTACCTAATGGAGGAGAGTCTGTGTATGTTGGGCCATGACAGAGGCAGACGTCCGGCTAGTGGAAGCTCACCATTAACCTTTCTTGCACCAGAAATTTTATTTCATCCCTGGAACAATTGTCATGTAAAGTCACGGCACACTTATTTGAACTTGCAATGTTGAAAATGTTGGTGCTGAAATGGGAATCTAACCCAGATATCTCTTTCTGCCATCTTTAACACTTTTCGGACAATACAGTTCCATCGTTTTGTTGGGTCCCAACATTCCATAGTTATCCAGGTTTCGATGAATGGGGAAGGTCAGGTTTTAAATACTGGTTGGGTACAAAAATTTTCGCTGTGGGATTTCAAGTTGTAGCATCCGCACTGCAAGAAAATGTGGAAAGCAATTATGATTTTTAGCATTTGTGCATGCAACGTCAACAATAACAATTGGTGCCAATTTTGACCCTGAAACAGGCAGAGAACTTTTTATCCTATCATTTCAGATTTATAAATTCCAGTATTTGACAGGTGTGTAGCCAGTGGTGATAGCATATACAGGGTTAAGAGTCCCAGTCAGCACAGAACTTTTCCTCGCATAATTTCTAGTTCAGACATGAGCATATCTCACTGGTGGTGAAATAAACTGACATTGTGTATCTATATGTGGCTAGAAAACAACATGATATATGCTGGGTTCGAAACGCAGCAGGGGAATACTTTGTTATATAATCATTTCAGTTTCATCATCCCTCTAGCGGTGAAAAATTTCGATACATAAAATTATAACAGTTTATTGTGCTTCATTCACAATCCCTGCCCAAAACAAAACTTTATGCCCCATCATATCAAGTTTGAAAAAGTGCATATGATGTTACATGCTGTTAAAATGATAGTTAAGATCTGTAGTGACCGGATTGGAGTCCTGGATCCCAGTCCAATACAAAAGCATGTAGTTTGAAGCTGAATCTTGCTTTTTGAAATCTCATTTATTGTAATTCACTTCAGTTTACAAGCACTGAGGACCGTCATCTCTGGTAAAGGGTTTTCTGATATTTACATTACTGTGGTGTTGGTTTTCATATGGACGATAATAGACGAAGTGCAAGAAAGTTATGTGGCTGCATGCAAACCAGGTGGAACGCATTTCAGGAAATTTGGCTGCTTCTGAGCATGGTAACACACGCATATAAATTTGACAGGCACGACACTCGTCTGATTTTCAAACATTTCGTATTGTAATTAATGTGATACTTTGATCATCAGACATCGTTCAAAGCCTGTCTTAAAACTGGTCTTTGAAAGGTACAGCTACAAAATGGTTGACAGCGTGTTTCAAATTGAGCTGGAGAAGGAATTCTGTACAGCGGGTAGTAAGGCACGGTGAACCTCGTGATTTGACAACAGAAAGAGGCTGTGGTTGTGCAACAGTTACGTGTCATAACAGTATTACCACATTCATCTAAATTTCATTAATGAAATATGGTTGACAGGAATTTAAGTATTTTTCGAGTGAGTATCCTCACTTTGTAAGCACACAGGAAACCATGGGGTAGTTAAAGTAAGCCATGTCATTCCCCAGTGATGGAAAAACACACACTAATTGAGTGAGTGAGTGAGTGAGTGAGTGAGTGAGTGTGATGAGCAATGTTTGTGATTGATGATGTAAGTTGTGCTGTGAACTTGCTACTGAAATAAAATTAAGTTTGTCCTCCACATACAGTAGGTATGAATGGTAAATTCCGTGAGAATCTGATGTCTATCTAGAAGGGCTGGCATGGGTACAAGGGGATAGTGAGAAGGATGAACATGGGATAGTGAGACATCCTCCCCAAAAAATGGGAAAACACTATCACTACACTGTGTGAAGTGGACACTGTATGAAGTAAAAAATAAATCTGCTTACATGTGGTTTTATACATCTTATTTTAATCATTAAAATCATAGGTACCTGTGGTGTATAAAATTTGAGTGTGATACTATGCATAATTTTGAGAGGTGGGGGAGTGGGGGGGTGTCAAGTGGAATCAGTGAAAGACAGAGGCAGTTCCAGAACCAAACATTGTATATGTGTCTGTAACTGACACCCAATAATGTGGGAAGTATGAGGCAGTGAACTAGGTGAAGATCACGACAAGAATCTATTATACATCATCAAGAGAATTTTTAAAATATACACAAAGATTACTGTTAGTAAAAAGATTCCCGTTAACAAAAATTTTTTCAAACATAAGAGCTTGAGTCATTTCCCACAGCGTGCATAACGAGTTTGGAATAATGTAATGTTTTAAATTTTTTTCAAGAATGTAAACAACAATTGTAATATGTTTATTGCTTAAACAATGAATTTTGATGTTAATCTTTATAGAATAAAAGAGAAAGACACTGAATGATTTACTACACTGGCTCTATGTTCATTACAATTGGTTCAGGGAATGCACAGTGTCATCTCGAACACAAGATTTCCAATATGTCAAATAGCACATAAAATACTACATAAGTATTAAAATCTAAATGAAAAATAAATGATCATTTATCAGTGTTAGTGGCTATTAGACGTGTATGAACATATGTAACTGTAAGATGGTGCAGAAAAATGGTAACTCTGGTCGCACAGACACTTTAATGGTCACAGACTATCAGAGTTCGAACAGCAACAACAATGGATGGGACAGATAATGTCATAAGGTGTGCCACAGGAGAATGGAAGCCTGTAGTGTTCACTGGGTGGCTATAGTGAAGCCATAGATCCACTGAAACACACACACACACACAGGGGTGGACACCTGTTCATCGAATACACAGTAAGGCACGGTATTCTGTGTGTCACAGACGGGAACGTATCCAAGCACTGCGTGAGCTTTATGTAATGCTGAGTACAGAGGCGAACAAAATGAGGTGGGAAGACTCAATTTTATGGGACCAGCTGGAACTGCTGGTAGGTCTGGCCTGTGATCCTGCGAGGTGGTCTCAGGCTGCAAGAGGTGTGGGCAGTCAGCCACTGGGGCACCGCTGCTTACTTCACCTGGTTTTCTGAACATCTTCCATACAAGCCCTCACAGCAGAGCATTCTTTTATATTATGTGCCTTTAGAGCAATTAACATCTTCCGTGTACTGTCTGGATTTGGAGAGAACTGAGAATTATCTTGAAATAGTTACTGGCATATGGCCTGCACGTGGAAAGAAAGTGACAGACAACTACGTAAGAGCCAAAGCTGTAATACTAAGGTGTGAATAGTGATTACTCTGACAGTCTCCTTTACTACACGAAGAAAATTTCACAGGTCAACATCAGCAACATAAAATTGTAGATAAGTTGCCGCCCTCCTCTAATCATTCTGCAGTACACTACCTTTCTCGAGGTGTCGGCTGTAAGTGACTTACTCGGTCATCATCTTTATGCAGTGTGGCACTATTCAAAGGTGTCTCATTGTCATCAGCCACAGAGGCAATGGACAACTTTAGAGACTACTTTATGGGAACAGGCCTACAGCAACCAGTACAGGCTGCCGGTTGCAAACTACACCCGTCACTGTGCCTGAGCCTGTGCTGGGCAATACAGCTTTGTGTCCACAGCAGTCTGCCTCGTGCTCTATTCACACAGTGAGTGTACCCTCTGTCATGACAGTTGATGCTAAAACCTAAACAACCACTTTCTGTATACATGTAGCTTAATATAATGCCTACAAACTGGCTCTTTGATGTTTTTTGCTAGCTAACATACCTGGTAAAGAACACTGTTCAGTTTAGGGGTTCACTGAAACTGCTACACGAGGGTAATGATAGCATTGTGAGCTATCGTGAAATGACTGTCTACGATGGTGTATTTTACAGCAGACACATATCTACGAAAATTCAGTGGGAAAAATTATACAGTTGGAAATATACACACCTAGAACCGAGAGAGACGAATCAGTGGGTTGTCTCACATTTACCTGGTTTGTGGTGGTGGATCGTACAGCAACCGGCTCACTTCGATCAAGTCTTTAGGTTGATGAAGCATCGCATCTGCCCACCCCTGAGTGGCCATCACCTCGTGGGTACGAGTCTTAATAAATTCGATGGCGGCTCGCCTCAGGTCACTGCAGGAGTGGCGGACTGCGAGGGTGGCTGCGGCCGCCGCGGTCTCCACGGTCAGCTGAGCGGCCACCTGCCACTCGCACTCCGCCTTCAGCCCCGACGCCCCGTACTTATCTGCTGCGGCCAGTAGCTGGGGGGCCGCGCCGGGCAGCTGGGGGGCCCGCAGGGTGTACAGGTAGGAGACCAGCTCCCTCAGCACCGGGCCACCGATGTCGGCAATCCTCACGACGCCAGTGCAGGCCTCGAGGGTGTCGTGGGCGAACATGGCCGCGAATACGGGGCTCCTGTCCGCGAGGACGGCCCTGTGCACCACCAGCCGAGTGTCACCTGCCTCGAGTATCACCATGGCGTCGTCCCCGGCGTCCAGGAGTGCACCCAGGTTGACAGCCACCGTCTCTGTGATGTCATTAACTGCTTCCATTGCGGGCGATTCTGAAACACGGCAACACGGAGCAGCCCTTTCAGCATACAGGTGACTGACGATACTTCTACGAGGGACAGCCACACCTGTCTCCAGCGACATTTGATAAATACAGAGTGAGTCACCTAATGTTACCGCTGGATATATTTCGTAAACCACATCAAGTACTGACGAATCTATTCCACAGACCGAACGTGAGGAGAGGGGCTAGTGTAATTGGTTACTACAAACCATAAAAAAATGCACAGAAGTATGTTTTTTAACATAAACCTACATTTTTTTTAAATGGAACCCCGTTAGTTTTGTTAGTACATCTGAACATATAAAGAAATACGTAATCAGTGCCGTCTGTTGCATTCTAAAATGTTAATTACATCCGGAGATATTGTAACCTAAACTTGACGCTTGAATACCACTCCTCCGTTGTTCGATCGTGTGTATCGGAGAGCACCGAATTACGTAGGGATCCAAAGGGAATGGTGATGGACCTTAGGTACAGAAGAGACTGGAACAGCACATTACGTCCACATGCTAACACCTTTTTATTGGTCTTTTTCACTGACACACATGTACATTACCATGAGGGGTGAGGTACACGTACACACGTGGTTTCCGTTTTCAATTACGGAGTGGAATAGTGTATGTCCCGACATGTCAGGCCAATAGATGTTCAATGTGGTGGCCATCATTTGCTGCACACAATTCCAATCTCTGGCGTAATGAATGTCGTACACGCCGCAGTACATCTGGTGTAATTTCGCCGCAGGCTGCCACAATACGTTGTTTCATATCCTCTGGGGTTGTAGGCACATCACGGTACACATTCTCCTTTAACGTACCCTACAGAAAGAAGTCCAGAGGTGTAAGATCAGGAGAACGGGCTGGCCAACTTATGCGTCCTCCACGTCCTATGAAACGCCCGTTGAACATCCTGTCAACGGTCAGCCTAGTGTCAATTGCAGAATGTGCAGGTGCACCATCATGCTGATACCACATACGTCGACGCGTTTGCAGTGGGACATTTTCGAGGAACGTTGGCAGATCATTCTGTAGAAAACCGATGCATGTTGCAGCTGTTTGGGCCCCTGCAATCAAGTGGGGACAATGTTTCAAGCGTCAAATTTAGGTTACAATATCTCCGGATGTAATTAACATTTTACAATGCAACAAACGGCACTGATTACGTATTTGTTTATATGTTCAGATGGGCTAACAAAACTAACGTGGTTCCATTTAAAAAAACGTAGGTTTGTGTTAAAAAACATACTTCCGTGCATTTTTATACGGTTTGTATTAAACAATTACACTAGCCCCTCTCCGCACGTTCGGTCTGTGGAATCTGTTCGTCAGTATTTGATGTGGTTTACGAAATATATCCAGCGGTAACGTTAGGTGACTCACCCTGTACAGTCCATCCTTAGTCGGTTCCAGCAGTATCACACCCTTTATGTCCGACTGATGCCATTGGTGAATAACAGCAAATCTTTAATAATACCATTTTCAAGCTTTACCTTTTCTTTCAGCATATTTCATTTGGAGAACAAGCTCCAGAAGCGGCAAGGACATTATTTCCATCATTTTTTCTACAGTGCAATGTTATTTGGTATAGAAATGGTTTGAAATAGACGTCTACCAAAATACTAAATAGGCTGTACAGAACTATAGTATTACTCTATTCAACGAGATGTTCTCTTTACTTCTCCTGTTATTCAAGAAAACAACACTGTTTTATGACCTGAATCTGTATTATTCGTCATTTAACAAGCAGTCATGTGTGTACCCTTGCAGGAGTTGCTTCACACAGAGGATGAAGCCCGTGTGTCGGGAGACTGACTCGTGCGTTCACAGTGGAAGATCGTCAAGTGGGTTCAGTCGAGTACGTAGTTCAAATTGTCATCCACCAGGGTACAGTAGCGGACAGACACATGCAAGAAACAGTCAAGGGAATGTTTTTGTGAATTGTAATGTTTATTTCTTGAAGGATTTTTCTTTTATGTTTGTACAGTTTTGTGTATGTTTTTAGTAGTGTGGATGCTGCGTGAATGTGGTCTAAAGTAAATATGTAGATCATTGTTATAGCGACAAATGCCGTACGAAGTAACGTGAGAAATTCTTAATACACTGTGAATGAAGACGACGGGGAATTTTGTATTATAGTGTGTCAAGTAAGTTTATGCTAAAGGGAAGCTAATTTCAGTGTAAATGAAAAAAGTTAATAATGTAAAGTATAAATAAAGTATCAGAATGTTAAATATTTTGGAAAAAAGTACAGTTCGAGTGTGTTGTTTATTGATTTGTTAGTCATGAAAAAAGCGCGCTAACACAGGAGAATAATATTTTTGTATTGGCCTTAATGCAGACTGAGCAATCAGAACAGAGTATTCTTCACGCATCTCTTCTCTTGCAAACGGAGAATGCTTACACCAATCTAAGAAGTCAGAGCCCAGCCTTTCAATGGTACGGTCGTGTGTAGTATGAGCTCCGAAGGAAGTAGTTGTTTGCCAGTTTCATGTCTACATGTGCTACATGTCTGAACAGTGCCTTACAGTGAAGGTAAATAAATTCATTCATAGCGGTACCAACGAGCAGCAATACGGCAGGGCAGCGCTGCCAACTTACACGACAAGCGGGGACCCTGAAACTGGGACGGCGGCAGACGGAGGACGTCTGACACTCAGTTTCAGCACGCCGAGGCTGCAGCATTCGACGAAAGATAAGTTTGTTAGAACTGTTGTGTGTGTGTGTGTGTGTGTGTGTGTGTGTGTGTGTGTGTGCATGTGCGTGGCGTGTGCGTGTGTGTGTCTGCGTGTGCGTGTGGGTGTGTGGGTGTGTGTGTGCGCCCGAGCAACTAGCACACTTGAACAGAGAGGAGGAGTAGATGTTAAAGTAAAAGAGGAGGTTTTTGAGGATGTTTCTTTGTTATTTACGGACGGTGAAGTAGACTTTGCTTCAAGTACGTCAGTTGATGTAACTAGTGGAGACAATGAAGATCCTGAAAGTCACATTAAGCCGGCCAGAGTGGCCGAGCGGTTCTAGGCCCTACAGTCTGGATCCGCGTGACCACTACGGTCGCAGGTTCGAATGCTGCCTCGGGCATCGATGTGTGTCATGTCCTTAGGTTAGTTAGGTTTAAGTAGTTCTAAGTTCTAGGGGACTGATGACCACAGCAGTTAAGTCCCATAGTGCTCAGAGCAATTTGAAAAAAAGTCACATTACGCATGAAATCGGTAACAATCAATTGCGCGATGACAATATTGGTAGTGTTACTGAATCAAATGTGGATACCAAATTTGGAATAGTACCGAAGGAAAATGATAAACAGGGAACAGTAAAGCAGAAAATAGAACAAAGAAGATATGTTTGCAGCATTAATGGATTCTATGAAAGATGGACATACTAATTTGGCTGAAACAACTGATCAGAACATCAATGGAAAACTTGAAAAGCAGACTGCGGTATTAAAAGATGTGGGAAAATGATCTGAAGTCATTAGAAAGTAAAGTGGATGGCAAAATTTCTGAAGTTGAGAATAACTGCCAACAATCCACTAGAACTGTAGAAAGTGAATTAACAGATGCCTTGAAAAAAGTTGCTATTGGAAACAGAGAAAGGGCAGATGTGATAAAAGAAAGAGTGCAGAAACTAGGTCAAAATAACGGCGGTAGAGTGTGTGTGTGTTAAGATCACAAACTGTTAGGCAGTAAAATCAGTTCTGAATATGCCAAATGTATGACTGAAGTAAAAAGTGTGTCCGACTGAATGGGCGTGACAGAAGAAAATGTTCTTCAGCTAACTAACCAGGTAGAAGAGGTTGAAAATAAGTCTGGTGAGCACAGCAGTAGATTATGCCAAGTTGAAACTAACCTCAGATACGGAACTAACAGTAGTGGGTGTAGTTTTGTAGCAGCATCATCTGAAATATCATATGTCGCTAACAGGCAGTTTTCACGTTTTGATTCAACAGAAAATGTACATCCAAAAGAATTTTGGAATGACTTCGAAGGAGTTCTACCTAGTTTGTGGTCAGACAAAAAATAGGGTTCATTACCTCTCAATTCTAGGAAGAGGCTAGAATTTGGGGGGTTATCGCTACTAAACAGTACGATACTCTAGATAAATTTAAAGAGGCGTTTTTAAAGAATATTGGGGCAAGCAAAAACAAATGGAGTTGCTAAATAGCTTCTGGGCTAGAGAAACGTTTAATCCCAGGAAGGAAAGCTTAAGAAAGTTTGCGTTAAAGTGGACGACAAACTTTTCATATTTAACCCGAGACAGAAGAAATTGTTATGGGCCTGGAAGGTAAACTGCCCATGAACTGACGAAACAAAATTATTGCAGCTGCTAGGGATGACGTTTATAAATTCATTGCTATTTGGAGAGACTTGACAAGTTGTTCCACGAGGAGGGGCATGCAAATCGTAACATCAGACCACCAAATAATGCAGAACCGCGGCAGAATGCAAACGTTAACAGAATTGGTGTGTACCCCGGAAACAGCAGGAGGTGGCGCTACCCAACAAATGATAGGCGAAATAATGGGGAGCAGGTGCTCAATTATCGGCCGTATTCTCCGGTGCGAGAGGATGATGATGCGCCAAGGTGACAGCAAATGGTGGTAAACTTAAGAAATGGTACAGAGTCCGTTAAACTAAATGCCGTCTGTGAAAGGGCTAGCGTTTACAAGATGGGAAGTAGTAATTTGAACCCGCTAGCAAAACCCTTTGTACGTGTTAGAACTAAACAGGCTGGGACTGTGAGTGAGGAGCAGAAGAAGGTAGTAACAACAGACGAAACGAGCTATATACACACATCTGTACATTTAACAGAGGTCTAGGAGATTTTTTGGACAGGCATAAAATAAGCACTGTATTGCAGACGAAACGGGTGATGAATTAGCGGAGAACGTCCTTAGCAACCAAGTTGAAGTCTAGTCATGTTCTGGGGAAGGAATAAGTACAGAAGCTGCAGAATTACAAGAGATTGGTGATGTCAGTATAGAAGAAATACTATTGTCTATAAATGACGACATTTGTGAGGCTATAAGGGAGAGGCAGGAAAATGGTAACCAAAATGGCGGTCAGCCAACTAATCGTGAAAACGAGAGAGAGAGAGAGAGAGAGAGAGAGAGATTTGGGGGGGGAGGAGAAAACGGAAAATGGCGAAACGCCGGAAAAATTTTTTGAGCTGTCATTAGTGGACAGAATAAATAGTATGGGGGAGAAAAGTGATGTGGGTAATTCTGCAAAAATTTGTGTATTTTCTGGAAACAGGGACGATTTCGATAGAAGAGAGGTTGTGAACGATTTTTTGGAGCAGGGTTATGACACCAGCAATGAAGGGAAGGTGTTGAGTCAGCCAGTAATCAGTTTGCAAGTGTGTAACGAAGAAGTGCAGTGCTTGGCAGATAGTGGCAGTGCTGTGGGTAAAAATTTGTTAGGATCGTTGCCAAATAGAAATGAAGTTGTAATAATGCCAGTACCGAGGCTGCAGATAATTGTAGCTACAGGAAAAGTTAAAAAACCTGTTAAACAGGAAGTTCTGTTGCGATTAAAAATAAATGGTGTACTCCATGACTTCCTTATAATCGCTGATCTATGTATAAAAATGCCAATTGGCGTAGATTTCTTTAACCAGTACAAAGGGAGATTAAGTTTTAATGAAAATGTATTTTTTGAAAGTAATAGAAAATGACTTAACATTTAAACTAGTTGCCCATCCAGCGGAAATAGTAATCTTATTTCCTTAAAAATGTGAAGGCACGTTTTCACAAACTCACTTTGGACTAAAACAAGGAAAAAAAAACAAATGTGCAGGACTGGTGGTGTTTACGCTGACCCACCCCTCACCCCCCTCCCCACCCCACACACACATAGCGTTAAATGAATGTTGCTTTCGTTCTGTAGAATTTTACTCCTTGTTTTCCACATGGCTAATTTGCGTAACAGAAAAAAAATGATACGCGTAGAAAATTCTTTCTACATCTACATCCATACTCCGCAAGCCACCTGACGGTGTGTGGCAGAGGGTACCCTGAATACCTCTATCGGTTCTCCCTTCTATTCCAGTCTCGTCTTGTTCGTGGAAAGAAGGATTGTCGGTATGCTTCTGTGTGGGCTCTAATCTCTCTGATTTTATCCTCACGGTCTCTTCGCGAGATATACGTAGGATGAGCAATATACTGGTGGACTCCTCGGTGAAGGTATGTTCTCGAAACTTTAACAAAAGCCCGTACCGAGCTACTGAGCGTCTCTCCTGCAGTCTTCCACTGTAGTTTATCATCTCCGTAACACTTTCGTGATTATTAAATGATCCTGTAACGAAGCGCGCTGCTCTCCGTTGGATCTTCTCTATCTCTTCTATCAACCCTATCTGGTACAGATCCCACACCGCTGACCAGTATTCGAGCAGTGGGCGAACAAGCGTACTGTAACCTACTTCCTCTGTTTTCGGATTGCATTTCCTTAGGATTCTTCCAATGAATCTCAGTCTGGCATTTGCTTTACCGACGATCAACTTTATGTGATCATTCCATTTTAAATCACTCCTAATGCGTACTCCCGGATAATTTATGGAATTAACTGCTTCCGGTTGCTGACCTGGTATTTTGTAGCTAAATGATACGGGATCTATCTTTCTATGTATTCGCAGCACATTACACTTGTCTACATTGAGATTCAATTGCCATTCCCTGCACCATGCGTGAATTCGCTGCAGATCTTCCCGCATTTCAGTACAATTTTCCATTGTTACAACCTCTCGATACACCACAGCATCATCTGCAAAAAGCCTCAGTGAACTTCCCAGGTCATTTATGTATACTGTGAACAGCAACGGTCCCATGCATGGCTGTCTTCACTTAGCCGCTGCAGCTTGGAAAGGCGGGTG
The DNA here is from genome assembly GCF_021461385.2 of Schistocerca piceifrons. Classification (NCBI taxonomy): domain Eukaryota; kingdom Metazoa; phylum Arthropoda; class Insecta; order Orthoptera; family Acrididae; genus Schistocerca; species Schistocerca piceifrons. Next base: position 105,628,444 of record NC_060148.1, read on the forward strand.
ACCTTGAATGAGGTTCGCCTGGCTGCCACCAGGGCACGAGGGATCGCGCTCTAGTTCTAACAGAGCGCGATCCGCTGAGAAAGCTTATTTCCGGCGCCGCCATTGCATTTATCAGCGCGCTTACTTCCTGCCGCACCCATCTTATCAGTAGTTACGTCACTACATATGAGGCAGCTGCACGTTATTCGACTCGAGGCAGCTGCACAGTACAGACAGCCATGCCGTACCGCAGGAGAAGATATGCAAGAAGATCAAGACTGCCTCTTTACCAGAGTGTGGATACATTTAATCTTACACCAAAGAAAACAGCACAACAGCAACTACTGGAAGGGCCTGTTGTCTTTGTAGGGTGCAAGATCAATTTTTCATGTACTACTACAGAAGTAGTTGCTGGTAATTCTTGATTTACTGTAGCAATAATTAGAAGAGGTGATTTTTTTTTTTTTTTTGTGGTTTTAGGGCGCACAACTTCAATGGTCATTAGCGCCCTGACTACTCTAAGAATGCACCGCGAGGCACAAGTTGACAACAACAACTAAAAGGGAAAACACGATAAAAGACAGACTGACAGGCATAGGATTAAAAAACAGCATCATCAAATGTCCTTAGAGAGGTTTGTCAAATTGATAAAACGAAGAACACGAGCAGCTGCTCGTGGGTCATCCGCTAAAATGGCATCGAAAGTATTTGGCAGGTTAAGATCGAGGCGCAGTGTGTTAAGATCTGGACAGGACATTAAAACGTGTCGAACCGTCAGCAAGTGCCCACATGGGCAGAACGGCGCCGACGCAGCCGTCAGCAGATGGCGATGGCTGAACCGGCAGTGTCCAATTCTTAACCCGGCCAAAACTACCTCCTCCCGCCGAGAAGGGCGTGAGGAGGACGTCCAAGCCACGGGAAGAGGTTTTAAGGCCCGAAGCTTGTTGTCTGTAAGGGCAGCCCAATCGGCATGCCACAGCGATAAAATGCGCTGACAAATGACCCTGCTAAAATCGGACGAAGGGACACAACAAGAAGCTGTCCGAGGCTGGAGGACCGCAGCCTTGGCTGCGGCATCTGCAGCTTCGTTCCCAGGGATACCGACATGGCCAGGAACCCACATAAAGCTAACCGGAGAACCGACGTCCACCAGCTGCTGAAGAGAGCGTTGGATCCGGTGTACGAAAGGGTGAACCGGATACGGATCACTGAGGCTCTGGATGGCGCTCAGGGAGTCGGAGCAGATGACATAAGCAGAATGTCGGTGGCGGCAGATGTAAAGAACAGCCTGGTAGAGGGCAAAGAGCTCAGCTGTGAAGACCGAACAATGGCCATGGAGCCGGTATTTGAAACTTCTTGCCCCGACAATAAAGGAACACCCGACCTCGTCATTGGTCTTAGAGCCATCTGTATAAATGAAAGTCATGTTGATGAACTTCGAACGAAGTTCCAAAACACGGGAGTGGTAGACCGAACCGGGGGTAACCTCTTTTGGGAGCGAGCTGAGGTCAAGGTGAACGCGGACCTGAGCCTGGAGCCAAGGTGGCGTGTGGCTCTCGCCCACTCGAAAGGTTGCAGGGAGTGAAAAATTAAGGTGTTGAAGGAGGCGACGAAAGCGAACTCCAGGGGGTAGCAGGGCAGAGACATACAACCCGTATTGACGGTCGAGAGAGTCGTCAAAAAAGGAACGATAAGACGGATGGTCGGGCATTGACAGTAGCCGACAGGCATACCGACAAAGCAGTATATCGCGCCGGTAGGTGAGTGGCAATTCGCCAGCGTCAGCATGAAGACTCTCTACGGGACTAGTATAAAATGCTCCGATCGCAAGTCGTAAGCCCCGATGTTGTATGGAGTTGAGGCGGCGTAAGATGGATGGCCGTGCAGAGGAGTATACGAAGCTCCCATAATCCAGCTTGGAGCGGACGATCGACCGATATAGACGAAGTAGGACGGTTCGATCCGCTCCCCACGACATACCACTGAGAACACGGAGGACATTTAAAGAACGGGTACAACGGGCGGCCAAATATGACACATGTGGAGACCAGCTAAGTTTCCTGTCAAATGTAAGGCCTAAAAATTTGGTTGTCTCCACGATTGGGATAGCAACGGGACCGAGTCGTAAGGACGGTGGGAGAAACTCTTTGTAGCGCCAGAAGTTAATACAGACCGTCTTCTCGGCAGAAAAACGGAAGCCATTGGCGACACTCCAGGAGTAAAGACGGTCAAGAGAACGCTGAAGACAGCGCTCCAGGACACGTGTACACTGCGCGCTGCAATAGATGGTAAAATCGTCCACGAAAAGGGAGCCTGATACATCAGCTGGGAGGCAATCCATTATTGGATTGATCGCGATGGCGAAGGGAGCGACGCTCAAAACTGAGCCCTGTGGCACCCCATTCTCCTGGCGAAAGGTGTCGGACAGGACAGAACCCACACGTACCCTGAACCGTCGATCCATTAAAAAGGAACGAATAAAAAGAGGGAGGCGACCGCGAAGGCCCCATGTATGCATGGTGCGGAGAATGCCCGCCCTCCAACAGGTGTCGTAAGCCTTCTCCAAATCAAAAAACACAGCCGCGGTCGGGCGCTTCCGCAAGAAGTTATTCATAATGAAGGTCGACAAGGTAACCAGATGGTCAACAGCAGAGCGGCGCCTACGATATCCACATTGTACATTGATAAGTAGGCGTCGAGACTCGAGCAGCCACACCAATCGAGAGTTAACCATTCGCTCCATCACTTTACAGACACAGCTGGTAAGCGAGATAGGTCGATAGCTGGAAGGCAAGTGCTTGTCCTTCCCCGGCTTAGGAATCGGGACAACAATAGACTCGCGCGGGAACATGTCCCTCAATCCAGATGCGATTGTATGTACGAAGAAGAAAACTTTTACCCGCAGGAGAAAGGTTCTTCAGCATCTGAATACGAATAGAATCTGGCCCTGGAGCGGAGGACCGTGATCGGCCAAGTGCGTTTTCGAGTTCCCGCATGGTGAATGGGGCATTATAACTTTCACAATTCGAGGAGCGGAAGTTAGGTGGCCTAGCCTCCTCTGCCTGTTTGCGGGGGAGGAAGGCAGGGTGGTAATGAGCGGAGCTCGAAACCTCTGCGAAAAAGCGGCCGAAGGCATTGGAGACAGCCTCAGGGGCCACAAGGACGTCATTCGCGACCTTCAAGCCAGAAACTGGTGAGTGGACCTTAGTGCCAGATAGCCGGCGCAGGCTACCCCAGACAACAGAAGAAGGAGTAAAACTGTTGAAGGTGCTTGTGAAAGCAGCCCAGCTGGCTTTCTTGCTTTCTTTGATAATACGACGACACTGCGCACGTAATCGTTTATAATTGATACAATTCGCCACTGTAGGGTGGCGTTTAAAGGTGCGTAAAGCACGTCGACGAGCACGTAAAGCATCTCTACATGCTGCGGTCCACCAGGGGACCGGTACGCGACGTGGAGAAGGAGGGTGAGGGATGGAATATTCAGCAGCAGCGAGAATGACTTCCGTGAGGTGTGCGACCTGACGATCGCAGCTTGTGAAGGTTTGATCCTGAAAGGTCGCCCTGGAAGAGAAGAGCCCCCAGTCTGCCTTGGAGATGGTCCAACTAGAGGAGCACGGAGAGGGGGTATGCTGCAGGAGATGGATAACACACGGGAAGTGGTCGCTCGAATATGTATCAGAAAGTGCATACCACTCAAACCGGCGTGCAAGTTGGGGAGTACATATAGAGAGGTCTAAATGGGAATAGGTGTGAGATGTGTCCGAAAGAAAAGTAGGGGCGCCAGTATTTAGGCAGACAAGATTGAGCTGGTTGAAAAGGTCTGCTAACAAGGAACCCCTCGGGCAGGATGCTGGAGAGCCCCAAAGGGGATGGTGGGCATTGAAGTCTCCAGTTAACAAAAATGGTGCAGGTAGCTGAGCAATAAGTTGCATCATGTCTGCCCTGGTAACGGCAGATGACGATGGATTGTAAACGGTACAAAAGGAAAACGTAAAAGTGGGGAGAGTAATGCGGATGGCAACTGCCTGCAGGCCGGTGTGCAACGTGATGGGATCGTAGTAAATATCATCCCAGACCAGCAACATAACCCGTCCATGAGCTGGGATACCTACCACAGGGGGTAGGTCAAAACGCACAGAGGTGTAGTGTGCCAAGGCAATTTGATCGCATGGGCGTAGCTTCGTTTCCTGGAGGGCTACGACGAGCGGACGGTGCAAGCGGAGCAGCAACTTCAAGTCCTCTCGGTTGGAGCGAATGCTGCGAATATTCCAGTGAATAAGTGCCATCGTAAGAAAAGGAAGATGATAGAAGGGGTCACCATGAAGGCCGCTTAGGGCCTGCCTTCGAGCGAGCACTGCCGCCGCTATCAGTAGGCGGACAGTCATCGTCCATTGGGTCTATAGGTTCATCGGCCATCTCGGGAGGATGGCCGGGAGGGGGAGCTTCCTCCGCCGGTGAACGGCCAGATGGACGGCTTCCAGCGGTGCGGCCAGGCGAAACGGATGACGGCCTGGGGCGGCAACCGCTGGGTGGCGCAGGAGAAGAAATGCGCCGTGGCGGAGAAGGAGAACTGTGCTTCCTATGAGCCTTTTTGGAAGGACGTTTGGTGGAAGTACCGGTCGAAGGCTGGGAGGTCGAGGTACGTAGGAAGTCTGCACGGGATGGTTCCTTCTTGAAGGCCCGTGCATCTGACTTCTGGGTCTTCGTCTTAGCAGAAGCTGATGAAGGGGCTGGTGTCTGTGGGGTGATGGGAGGAAGAGGAGACGTCGACCGCGCGATCTTAGCACTGGCCGAACGGACGACCGTGGTGCTGAAGGTCAGATCGCATGTCTGGGTTGCTACCTCCCTGGTAGTCCGAGGAGAGGCGAGGACAGTACTGTATTTCCCCGCTGGGAGCAGCGTGGGCTTCCTACTAGCCAATAGCTTGCGAGCAGCCGAGGTGGACACTTTCTCTTTGACCCGAATTTCTTGGATACAGCGTTCTTCCTTATAGACAGGACAGTCGCGGGAGGATGCGGCATGGTCACCCTGACAGTTCACACAACGAGGAGACGGAGGTGGACAGTCACCCTCATGGGCATCCCTAACACAAGTGACACATTTAGCCACATTGGAACAAGACTCTCGAATGTGATTGAAACGATGACACTGGTAGCAGCGCGTAGGTGTCGGGTCATAGGGGCGAACAGAAATAACCTCGTAGCCCGCCTTGATGCGCGATGGCAGCTTAACACTGTCGAAGGTCAAGAAAAGTGTCCGGGTCGGTACAAGGTCATTGTTGACCTTTTTCATGACCCTATGGACAGCCGTCACGCCCTGCTCAGCGAGGAAAGATTGAAGCTCCTCGTCAATCAATCCGTCGAGGGAGCTAGTATAGACTACACCTCGAGACGAATTCAAAGTTCGGTGGGCCTCCACCCGGACAGGGAACGTGTACAGGAGTGTGGCCCGAAGCAGTTTTTGTGCCTGAAAGGCACTCTCAGTTTCTAGTAATAAGGTACCGTTACGCAACCTGGTACAAGATTTGACAGATCTGGTTATGGCATCTACGCCCTTCTGGATAACGAAAGGGTTGACAGAGGAAAAATCCTTTCCGTCCTCAGATTGAGAAACGACGAGGAACTGTGGGGCAGGCGGTAGTACTTTTGTCACTGGTGGCTGGTCACGTTTCCGTTTTTGGGCAGAAATCGAGAGAGATGGAGTAGAATCCATTGCGGAGGAATCCCCCATGATTGCCAGCGTCTCCGATGGCGCGCTCCTTCCTTGTGGGGACCCTCTCAGAGGGCATTCCCTCCTTAGGTGAATGTTTACACCTCAGGTCACACCTCCCGAGAAACAGACGGAGGGACCAATCGGCATGGTCAGAAGGTATCAGCTCAGGCAATCACCCCTCCCCGGGCCTGGCCTTTACCAGGGGGTACGCACGTGCCTTACATGTCTACCCAGGGCGGGGACTTACGCATTACGCCGTCACCGGCTACGCGTTAGAACGCGTGGGTCGGCCTTCAGGCACGCACAGGGAGGAAGGAAGAAGAGGAAAAAGAAGAGAGAGAGGGAGAAAGAGGACAGACTGTCGCAAACGCCGAGGCGGAGACCAGAGAAAGCAAGGAGAAGAAGGCAATGAGAAGGCAAGGAGAAGAAGGCAATGAGAAGGCAAGGAGAAGAAGGCAATGAGAAGGCAAGGAGAAGAAGGCAATGAGAAGGCAAGGAGAAGAAGGCAATGAGAAGGCAAGGAGAAGAAGGCTATGAGAAGGCAAGGAGAAGTCAAGGGAAAGAGTAAGGAAAACAGTGAGGTGGAGAAGAGCAAAGAAATGAACCAACAAAAGGAAGGAAGAAACGAGAAGTGAAAAACCAAAAAGACCACAATCATAGGTCGTGGAACCGTCCGTCTCCGGACGCAGGCGCTAACTACCCCCGTGAGGGGGATGGACTCCTTTTAGTCGCCTCTTACGACAGGCAGGAATACCTCGGGCCTATTCTAATCCCCGGACCCGCAGGGGGGAGGCAAGTGCTTGTCCTTCCCCGGCTTAGGAATCGGGACAACAATAGACTCGCGCCAGCATGCGGGAATATGTCCCTCAATCCAGATGCGATTGTATGTACGAAGAAGAAAACTTTTACCCGCAGGAGAAAGGTTCTTCAGCATCTGAATATGAATAGAATCAGGCCCTGGAGCGGAGGACCGTGATCGGCCAAGTGCGTTTTCGAGTTCCTGCATGGTAAATGGGGCATTATAACTTTCACAATTCGAGGAGCGGAAGTTAGGTGGCCTAACCTCCTCTGCCTGTTTGCGGGGGAGGAAGGCAGGGTGGTAATGAGCGGAGCTCGAAACCTCTGCGAAAAAGCGGCCGAAGGCATTGGAGACAGCCTCAGGGGCCACAAGGACGTCATTCGCGACCTTCAAGCCAGAAACTGGTGAGTGGACCTTAGTGCCAGATAGCCGGCGCAGGCTACCCCAGACAACAGAAGAAGGAGTAAAACTGTTGAAGGTGCTTGTGAAAGCAGCCCAGCTGGCTTTCTTGCTTTCTATGATAATACGACGACACTGAGCACGTAATCGTTTATAATTGATACAATTCGCCACTGTAGGGTGGCGTTTAAATGTGCGTAAAGCACGTCGACGAGCACGTAAAGCGTCTCTACATGCTGCGGTCCACCAGGGGACCGGTATGCGACGTGGAGAAGAAGTAGGGTGAGGGATGGAATATTCAGCAGCAGCGAGAATGACTTCCGTGAGGTGTGCGACCTGACGATCGCAGCTTGTGAAGGTTTGATCCTGAAAGGTCGCCCTGGAAGAGAAGAGCCCCCAGTCTGCCTTGGAGATGGTCCAACTAGAGGAGCACGGAGAGGGGGTATGCTGCAGGAGATGGATAACACACGGGAAGTGGTCGCTCGAATATGTATCAGAAAGTGCATACCACTCAAACCGGCGTGCAAGTTGGGGAGTACATATAGAGAGGTCTAAATGGGAATAGGTGTGAGATGTGTCCGAAAGAAAAGTAGGGGCGCCAGTATTGAGGCAGACAAGATTGAGCTGGTTGAAAAGGTCTGCTAACAAGGAGCCCCTCGGGCAGGATGCTGGAGAGCCCCAAAGGGGATGGTGGGCACTGAAGTCTCCAGTTAACAAAAATGGTGCAGGTAGCTGAGCAATAAGTTGCGTCATGTCCGCCCTGGTAACGGCAGCTGACGATGGAGTGTAAACGGTGCAAATGGAAAACGTAAAAGTGGGGAGAGTAATGCGGATGGCAACTGCCTGCAGGCCGGTGTGCAACGTGATGGGATCGTAGTAAATATCATCCCGGACCAGCAACATAACCCCTCCATGAGCTGGGATACCTACCACAGGGGGTAGGTCAAAACGCACAGAGGTGTAGTGTGCCAAGGCAATTTGATCGCATGGGCGTAGCTTCGTTTCCTGGAGGGCTACGACGAGTGGACGGTGCAAGCGGAGCAGCAACTTCAAGTCCTCTCGGTTGGAGCGAATGCTGCGAATATTCCAGTGAATAAGTGCCATCGTAAGAAAAGGAAGATGAAAGAAGGGGTCACCTCGAAGGTAGAGGAGGTGATTCTGCGCTTGGAGGACTGGAGAGTGTCAGATCACTCGTTCTTCAACATCAGTTTATAACTTTGTACTCCAGCTCGTGTGACTTCCTTCATAGAGCCAAAGTCATGCTATTTGAGGTGTTTGTTTATGTTCGACGCTGCCTTTTTTTCTACGCTTGTACAATTAAAGCTTCAATCTAGGATTGTGGTTACACCAAGACAAGCTGCATATGTATCTGAAACGCTGGAAGGTTTGCAAGGGAGTCAACTGACGGACTGTGAGTACTTTCATCATTTTGGTCTTACGTTTCTACTGTTCTGTAGTGTGAGTCATTCTACAGTCCAGACCTATTGTGGGAATGTGTGTAAGGTTTCCGACCAACAGAGAAAATAGAATGTTTATGAACCCCAAAAAAGGCACGCCATAAGATTATGTAAACGCAAACAACAACGTAACACACGAATCAGCTGAATTTTTTCAACGAACCCCGCGGCAGAATAGAAGGACTCACCCATGAGAAACTCTTCAGTTTCGATTGGAAAGCGCTTGGGTTACTGCTAAGATGTTTGAATTCTTGTGGTAGCTTATTTAAAATAGGCGCAGCAGTACCGTGCACTAGAGGCAAGGGAGTGCGATCCTGTAAAATTACTGATTCTTCCTACAGGAAACATTACGAGCTTTCCACAAATAACTTACTGTAACAGAAAACGAGTACTTCTGAACATTTTCATTTATGACATCGGTAGCACCTGTCATCACAGTGGGTAACGCAAAGTTGTTCAATGCGCTAACAGTTTCGCAAACCGTCGACTTTTACACGCATGTTCGGCACAAACTGTTCTCCTGGTTTTCTGACGACCGACTTTCTCTCTCGTGGTATTAATCGTGTTTCGACGTCTGAGCTCCTGGTTCGGTTCTCGCCTAATTGGTTAGTGACTGCAGTCCAGAAACGACTGCCGCTTCGATCGCGTGGTCTGTACGGCCGGCAGAAACCTTTTTGTTCTAACTTAATCAGATTTTTACGTTTTGCACAAACTGCAACACCGTTACAGGTTTTCACGCTAATTAAGGCCGTATAAGCATGGTCTCTTCCGAATGTAGTTTTGACCAAAATGCGATTCCGGTAGCCGGTAGCTGGAGTCCAGAGTTTTTCTTTATCGTGCCTTCTGCGTTGCTCTGCAGATATTTCCGTACCAAGTTCCATACCGTGACAAATATTTCTTTATACCTAACCCAGAAGTGAAACAGCAACTTTCATAAATGCAGCTTTGAAACTTTTTAATGCAACGAAATATTTTCTTAAAAATTTTCATCCCCTATTCCACTCCCTTAGGGGCTGAATTTCCAGAAACACTCAAACACGTATTTTTTTTATTTTCTGACTGAGAAAGCAAACACTAGTTTCTGTAGTTCTAGCTCCAAAATTACCTTAATAGAGACATTTCTCAAAAATCGTTCATCCCAATTTCACCCCATTAGGGTTATTAATTAATAATCGTACAGTAATTTTTGCTCACGAATTGACCTGGCGACCGTTCTCGAGTTATTTTTCATCTAAGCTTATGGCTGATGCCGTTTATTTATTCCATACTTTTATCTTTCGTTACTGTGTAAAACCAGTCGCACAGTAACAATTCGTTTACAAGTGTATCTGGATTTTTTCGTATTTTCATTATTCCTCGGAACATACGCGTTCCCAAAGTAACTGGGAAAATTAGGCGCACGCCTCATGTAAACATCCTAATTAAACGGAAGTCCAGCTCCGTTGTAACTTGCGTAGTTACAGTTTAGCGCAAGTCGCACCTCGACACATGTTCAGTCATTCTGCGTGTATTTCGGGTGACCTAACACAATTATACAACCGCTGTGAAGAACCGTAACCGAGCTATGTGTGGCATCTGGAGCAGAGAACAAGTTTTTCGAGCATTTCTCAAGAGAACTTTCAGGGATTAACGATCTCTAAAACGTCGCTGCACTGCTGTTACGGTTTTCCGGTAGTGTCAGACGGCGTGCATCGCGTCAGCCCAGAGGGAGCGGCAGGGCGGCCGGCTGTGCCGGGGGCGGAGTGTGTGCGCATGCGCAGCGCCGGTCAGCTGGCTCGCCAAAAGGAGTCGGGCATCACGTACCGCTCACGGATCGGGTCGGATTTATTTCAGCCACAGACGACACGAAAAGAAGTTTCATCGACATGGACTTTTAGTAACTTCCAATTTGGGTAGAAAATTCGACGTTGGCTACATAGATTTTATTTCTCATTTTATTATTTGTTATTATGCAGGAAAGCTCCCGAACCAGATACGCATGTTGGGTGCGACATTACACAAGTAAAGGCAGCAGAATGGGCGTTCTGCTCCTACTTGTCTGCGTTACTTGATCCACTGTTTTTTTTTTTTTACATCATCTTCACTCCCCTCCCCCCCTCCCACACACACACAGACAAAATGTGACACTGTAGTTCATCTCATATCTGCTACACGTTGTCAATATTTCGAAATTCTGCCGTCCGTTACCGCTTTAACACACAGCATGTGACACAGCGTGTCCTACAGAGACTGGCATTCACGATTTGTGGCAGCAGTTTCCACAGTCCATGGTCTCGTGGTTAGCGTCCCAAGTTCGATTCCCGTCCGAGTCGGTGTTTTCCCTCTCTACGGGTCTCGGTGCTTGTTCAGCCACCAACATTGCCGGTCGGTTTCACCGCCGCGCAAACCGACAAATTCGACTGAAACAGGAGGTCTTTCTCCTACCGGCCGAGCAACCCCAAACGGGATCATCTCCCGGTCAGTTCACTTCATTTTTAGGGTTCCAGGCTAGGCGCAAATTGAGACGCATATAGCGCGTGTGGCGCGACGCAGCGCAGCGCGCGTTTTCCTAACTTCAGGGTCAAATGGGGCCGCGCAAACTGCGACGCGACGCGACTGGGACGCGACTGGGACGCGACGCGCGCCTGTGCCAGGTCGCGCGGCGTTGTGGTTGCGGCACATTTTCTGGCGACGCGCGTCACGCGAGCACCGCGGGAGGAGGTGGGGGGGGGGGGGGGGGGAGGAGGAAGGCAGACCTGCCGTGTGCTCACCCCGGCATGGTGCGTATGGGCAGTGGAAGTATTGCCCGTCCGAAAAATACAGCCTTACGGTAAACCGAATTTTATTAACACTGAGTAGTGTTTCGTCTTTCGCCGTTCAAGCGCTCCATCTAATTACGTTACTACATAATAGTTTTCAGTTGCAAATATCTCTACAGTTCTTTTGGTTTGTTTCTTCTTTTGTCAAGAACAATGAACAGTTCAGTAACTGGTGAGCCCTTAGCCAATGGCATTATTATCTTCTGCCTCCGCCATGTTTTCAGATCGTAAGAAGGGATAGACGATTCATCCTGAGGGTTGTGAATAAGGAAGTAAGGAATAATTATAAAATCACGTGATTTAGAAAGGAGGCAGGAAATTAAAATAAGGGTATCTACTCGCTGCCTGTAATGCTGACGTATCTCTATGATCTGCCGCAATAAGTCGAAAAGGCGTTATTTCCACAGGTATGACCTCTTTCTGCTTCTGATAAAATGTCGAAGATATTAAGTACGTGGGTTTCACTATCGTTACTTGGATATAGATCTCATAAGAGACATTATAGTATCTACCTGTGGGCATCACATTTCCACTGCAAGCTAGAAACACTCGAAAAGCAGTCAGAAGTAACAATGTTTCAATTGGCTCGCCAAGATGAGAAACAGCATTTCAATTGTTGCATGCACATTAGCAGCATTAATAAACTAATTATACAAATGAAAAAAATTGTATTATTACGAAAGTAGGAATATCCTAAAAGAGTGTGGTGCTTAGATATATTTAGTTTCTTGAAATGTACTGCTGACAAAGGGAGATCTACTTTCATGACAATGTTCTTGTAACTCCAGCTCACAAGGCACACATGGCCAGCTTCTGCATTCCTGTCGCGCGTATTATCCTCCGCTATTGACACTCCACTGACCAGTGTGTTGTGCGACAGATCAATTCTTTCCTTTCCTCAGTAACAACTATTTCATTCGCGATCACACAGTTTGGCCAGAGCAGTAGGTGAGTAACCAGCATCCGGCAGGTGCGTGTTATTCCGCCTGAAGGAACGGTCGTCATTATTTTACTACTGCTCAGACAAGAGAAGGAATAAAATCCTTTGGTAAGTTTCCATTCCAGTCGCTCAGTGTTAGACACTATGGGTTACGGGGATTCGACCAAAACTCCAACAGAATTGGCAATTAATTTTTGTGTGAGTTGTTAACATTTTCTCATTCGAAGAAGCGTCACCATTTATGAGTAACGGCCACATTTCTCTTGTTGACAATTTTAATTGTACTTTCTCAAAACACAGCGTAATTTGCGCAAACTCATCTCACAGCAGCTACTGCGGCAGAATCCTGAAAGAGTGCCTCAGAAAACAACTAACTGGCAATCACAGAGGTCAATAGCTTGCGAAAACCTCAGTGTCGGTTTGTAGTAACATAAAAGAAGAAATTTCATTTTTACTTTCATACTAGGAAAATAAAGTGAGACAGGGTTGTAGCCTATCCCCGATGTTATTCAATCTGTATATTGAGCAAGCAATAAAGGAAACAAAAGAAAAGTTCGGAGTAGGTATTAAAATCCATGGAGAAGAAATAAAAACTTTGAGGTTCGCCGATGACATTGTAATTCTGTCAGAGACGGCAAAGGACTTGGAAGAGCAGTTGAACGGAATGAACAGTGTCTTGAAAGGAGGATATAAGATGAACATCAACAAAAGCAAAACGAGAATAATGGAATGTAGTCGAATTAAGTTGGGTGATGCTGAGGGAATTAGATTAGGAAAAGAGACACTTAAAGTAGTAAAGGAGTTTTGCTATTTGGGGAGCAAAATAACGTATGATGGCCACACACCGTAAGGTGGCTCGCGGAGTATAGGTGTAGATGTATAGATGTAGATATAAAATGTAGACTGGCAATGGCAAGGAAAGCGTTTCTGAAGAAGAGAAATTTCTTAACATCGAGTATAGATTTAAGTGTCAGGAAGTCGTTTCTGAAAGTATTTGTATGGAGTGTAGCCATGTATGGGAGTGAAACATGGACGATAAATAGTTTGGATAAGAAGAGAATAGAAGCTTTCGAAATGTGGTGCTACAGAAGAATGCTGAAGATTAGATGGGTAGATCACATGACTAATGAGGAGGTACTGAATAGGATTGGGGAGAACAGGAGTTTGTGGTACAACTTGATTAGAAGAAGGGACCGGTTGGTAGGACATGTTCTGAGACATCGAGGGATCACCAATTTAGTATTGGAGGGCAGCGTGGAGGGTAAAAATCGTAGAGGGAGACCGAGAGATGAATACTCTAAGCAGATTCAGAAGGATGTAGGCTGCAGTAGGTACTGGGAGATGAAGAAGCTTGCACAGGATAGAGTCGCATGGAGAGCTGCATCAAACCCGTCTCAGGACTGAAGACCACAACAACAACAACAACAACTAGGAAAATCTTGTTTCGCTAGCTGTCGATAACTCAAGAAATTAGTACCAATGGAGTCAAGTACTGATATATCGCCAAAGATAAAGTTCCCTGTGTTTACGAATTAGCAAAATACTCTCCTTGTGTGCTATCATTCGTCAATCTTTCGTTTCGATGTCTCGAGCGGTTTAGGAGATACGAGAGATGTTGCGAGTATTTCATTCTCGCGGGCGTGAGATCGGAAGTGAGCGCGCTACGTAGGATCCGTTTTCTGGAGATTGGAGGCAGATAGATACCTCCTCCCAAGTCTAAACAAAAATTCAACATGTTGGCTAAATTTCAAACGCAACAACATACGGTGTAACCAAACGCAAAATCATAGCGACCTTATTTTTCATTGCAGGCTTTTCGAATTTTGCGTACCGTCTTACTATAATGTGTATACCGCAATAAGTATGACCATTAGCGACATGATGGGCACTTGGCCACGAAGCTGCCATATAACGCTACAAGCAAGTAAAAAATGAAATATTTTTACTGAGTAGTTTCTGTAAAATCGTTTGAGAAAGATTACAGTGTGCGCGCGCCTCGTTTCTGTCAGCGGAGAGCGCCTTCAGCCGGCGCGTGCAAAACACGTGCACGCGTCTCGACATGCGTTGGTCACGCGCGCCACGCGTGATTCGTGCGCGTCGCGCTGTAGCGTCGTGTCGCGCCTCAGTCCGCACCTAGGCTTTAAGACGGCCCTTCCTCAGCAACGGGTGGGCTGTGTGTATCGCCTTACACGCGCATGACCTTGAGCGGGACTTAGCCGCTGAGCGAGGCTGCCCGGAGCTCGGGGCCCTAGTATTACTAGGCCCCGAGCGGGCTATAATCAAGTTGCTTCCGGTTGCACAATGCTGAGTCACGCTCGCTTACTGAATGGGTGCGCTAGTGGGGGCAGGAAGTGCACATCCTGTCCTGAGGCAGCAGCATGCTCAGTCGACTCGAGGCAGCCGCACGGAGCACACAGCCATGCCGTACCGTCGTAGAAGATATGCAAGAAGGAGCAGAATGCCAGTGTACAAGAGTGTCGCGGACTCAGTGGCGGCAGGAACGCACTGCGGAAGCGTGGAGCAGGAAAGAGGACGCTGACCGCCAATCGACGAACCACATTCACCACAAAACCGTACAATCTGTGTTGTCAAAGTACGCCAGCATGTGAACAATTATATTATTTATACGATCTGAAGGAAACTGTTGTTCCACCCGTAAACCGTAAATTTTAAGTGGTCCCAGTGTTTCCTGTTACGAATGTACCGGTATACTCTCATCTGCATAATTGTTAATTCGTTACATCGCCCCGCCCCTTATGCGTAGCAATCAAATCTAAACATGAAGTACTAAAAACTAATATTGCGATGCATAATGTAGCAGGAATGAGTTACCACCTGCATCTTCAAACCTAAGGCCACTTTACGGTGTGTGGTGGAGGGTATTTCGTGCACCGAGGCCATTCTACTCTGCACCTCGCTGGCTTCCCGCCCACCCCCGCCGACTATCACCCGCCGCGTGACGTC
This sequence comes from Schistocerca piceifrons, assembly GCF_021461385.2. Classification (NCBI taxonomy): domain Eukaryota; kingdom Metazoa; phylum Arthropoda; class Insecta; order Orthoptera; family Acrididae; genus Schistocerca; species Schistocerca piceifrons. The sequence continues at coordinate 105,643,495 of NC_060148.1, forward strand.
ACCTCCCGCCGCTGCCGACCCTGAACTGGCGACACGCACTTATCTGCACCCACCGCGCGGACGCCCGCTTCCTGCCGACAAACCGCAGTGCCGCAGTGCAAGCGTGTCTCCTCGACGCTTTCAGGCCTGCAGCGAAATGAGAAAATTCGAGAAACTGCAGCCTACACACGGGCTTACCGACGAAGACGCCAGCCACGTACCACTCGCGAGCGGCACAGCCAAGGCGGATGGGAGCAGTCAGTGGTACCCTCTGCCACACACTGCCACGCGGCTTGCCGGCACGTACATACAGACTTAGGTGTTGGACTTGCAAGTTTGCTGAAAGTCCTACAGCGGCATGAGGTACAGTGCAGAGGTCTCACAAGTCACAACCAGTATAAACCCCACCCCACGCCACGCCCGATTCTGTCAAGACTACAACTCGCACTTATACTACACGTGTAATCGATTACTTTACAAATGCGCCACTGTCTCGAATATTTGACGTTATGCATGGAAGCGAGAGAAACTTTTGAGAAGGTTTGAGATAATGTTCAAACTTTGTTGCAAGTTGCCAAGTGCTGTCATTCCCAGACAATGGATGAACGTATCGTGGGTTATTTGGGCTCCACGACATGCGATGGCAATCTCCGTATCTGTATCGTTCAGCGAAATACTTGTCTCGCTGTAAGAGGGCTTTAAACACAAATTTGTACCTCTTACCGAGCAGTTTACGACATAACTTTTAAATTCGCCCGATAACAGCGTGAAATACTGAGAATAAAATTTTTGTTGTCTCCAGAAGTCGTTTGAGGCGCCTTAGTTAACGCCATAGGTTCACCTACGTGATATCTGTAAGAGGCTTGTACAGACGACGTGGGCCATTTCTAGTTTGATGTAGGCTTGTTCATAGAAACGAATTTTATTTAGTCAAGACGGAGTCCGAAGTATCCAAGACGGAGTCCGAAGTATCCTACTTACTTCACCAGAGTACTTTCAGTCACAGTTTCACTTCTAAACATCGAATAAAATTTCCAGAGTGAAATTTTCGCTCTGCAGCGGAGTGTGCACTGATATTGAACTTCTTGGAAGATTAAAACTGGGTGCGCGACCGAGGCTCGAACTCCCGACCTTTGCCTTTCGCGAGCAAGTGCTCTACCACTTTTTTTTTTTTTTTTTTGCATTTTGTTCGTTGTTGATCGTTGTGTACGTCACTACGTCACATGAAATTCGGTCAGGTTCGTTTGTTTATCCTTGGACTCACTTTTTTTATTACACAGGCCAAACACCTCTCTGACCGAACATGCTGAGCCACCGTGCCGGCTTACCTGAGCTACCGAAGCACAAGTTGGCCCGTGCATCACAACCTCAGTTCCAGAAAACTGTGAAACTGCTGAAGTGAATGCGAGTGCTGTGTTTCATCGCCAGAAGCATGTCGGCATGGCGCCACGACTTCTGACTAGCAACGCCCTTGCACAAAACCACTTCCGACGTCCGATTACATTGCTGGTGAGTTAACGTGTGATTGCTTTGCGGGTGAGAGTGTAATATCTGACGTTAAGCTTGTAAGCGAGAAGTTAAGGGAGGGTTTGAAATTATTCTTAACGTGCGTTCGAAGTCGCCGAGTGTCCTAATTCTAAAATACTGGGTGAATACAGCCTGGCTAATTTGCTCTCCTTTTTAAGAAAAAGCCAGTTTTTCGCGCGCCTAAATGTTTGAAACGTCATATATCCTGACGTGTGTCTCGTATGGCGATATAATTTTGCAGATACTTTCTATTAGGTGTGCGGGCACCGTTGCGAATAGTCTGTTCTATTAAGCCGAACGAAGTGGCCGAGCGGTTCTAGGCGCTACAGTCTGGAACCGCGAGACCGCTACGGTCGCAGGTTCGAATCCTGCCTCGGGCATGGATGTGAGTGATGTCCTTAGGTTAGTTAGGTTTAAGTAGTTATAAGCTCTAGGGGACTGATGACCTCAGAAGTTAAGTCCCATAGTGCTCAGAGCCATTTGAACCATTTTTTTTGTTCTTGTAGATTAATAAATGAAAACGTCACGTCTGATGGCGAAGTTGACAGCTACGTCACATGTGTGTGTGTGTGTGTGTGTGTGTGTGTGTGGAGGGGGGTGGTGAGGAATTAGCAAAAAAGTATCTCAAGTGTTTGAAGTGACGTCTGGAGTTTATTGCAAGTCCTAACTGCTCTCTGACTGAATAACGTCCGCGTATTACAGCACTGTGAGTTACACTACGTCGAGACACGCCAAGTTCCCAACTGATACATTTCTTAGTGTGTAAAACCCTACTGTCAGATTATACCTCTGAATGAGTACATTACGAGAGCATTTTAGATGTTCAAATTCGGCCAAATTAAGAGATATATTAAAAAATAAATTTTTGTTAGCCCTGCAAGCCGCTACATAGGCAACCTGTAATCGGTCTCCGATTCCAGGCTGGCGGTCCTGTGTTACAGGCAACCACGGCTGCTGGAATCAGTGGCGGAAGACGCCGTGTCGCACTAAAACTCACGTAGTCCCAAGTACTGAATTTAATGGTTTTCACAAACTTCCGTCCTACGAACATAATCAAGAACGCGAGGTTTTCATATTAAATACCTTCGGTACGAGAATCCTGGCGAAACAATAGTCGACTGACTGTGGTGTTATTTTCCATTCGTTCCACGTTCCACTCGCTCAAGTTTTCACCGATTAAAAGACTGGAGCAAGGCGATAAAGTAGCGAACAATAAATTACTGAACACTCAAAGCGGTAATTTACCACACTAGACAGGAGCAACCTTGACGTTGCTCTGTTGTGAGTCACTCGACAAATCACACAAAAGCATGCAGAAGATGCGCAGCTTCCAGAATTTCCTGTAGACGCCAGATGCCTGCCTCACCTTTCTGCGGTATTCCCACGGAGACACGGGTACACGAGATGTGGGTGGGCTGGACTGCATCGCACGCCCCCTGTCGCCTCGGCCGCTCCCTCACAACTGGGCCGCACAGACAGACAGCCGCGGCGCGCGGCTGCCCCCACCCAGCGATGACGTCACGGGGCGGCATTGCCAGCTCGGCCCGCGGCAGGCGAGGGAACGGCTGCGGCAGGGCGGCCGAGGCGTCTACGTCGGTGTCGGCACCGCCGGACCTGCCTGCCTGCTTCCCCGCCACAGTTCGTTTATCTCGTTCCGCGCCGTACAGCTACGTGGGGCTCCAAAAACCGGAGGTCGTAAACTTACTTGCCAATACCATTACTCGGTAGGCGCCTGAAGACTACAGAATCAGCTCTGGAAATCCTCTTCTAGTTGCCGGTTTTCCAATTCGACAATCTGTTCTCGCTCCCATGCAAACGCAACGGGTCCTCAAATGTTCTTGGGCTGTCAGGTTTCGTCTTATTTTTAAATATTTTCCTGTAACTTGGATAGAGTGGCTTTTTGTACAGTGAAGCGTGTAAGTATAAATGTTGAATTAACTACACTCCTGGAAATTGAAATAAGAACACCGTGAATTCATTGTCCCAGGAAGGGGAAACTTTATTGACACATTCCTGGGGTCAGATACATCACATGATCACACTGACAGAACCACAGGCACATAGACACAGGCAACAGAGCATGCACAATGTCGGCACTAGTACAGTGTATATCCACCTTTCGCAGCAATGCAGGCTGCTATTCTCCCATGGAGACGATCGTAGAGATGCTGGATGTAGTCCTGTGGAACGGCTTGCCATGCCATTTCCACCTGGCGCCTCAGTTGGACCAGCGTTCGTGCTGGACGTGCAGACCGCGTGAGACGACGCTTCATCCAGACCCAAACATGCTCAATGGGGGACAGATCCGGAGATCTTGCTGGCCAGGGTAGTTGACTTACACCTTCTAGAGCACGTTGGGTGGCACGGGATACATGGGGACGTGCATTGTCCTGTTGGAACAGCAAGTTCCCTTGCCGGTCTAGGAATGGTAGAACGATGGGTTCGATGACGGTTTGGATGTACCGTGCACTATTCAGTGTCCCCTCGACGATCACCAGTGGTGTACGGCCAGTGTAGGAGATCGCTCCCCACACCATGATGCCGGGTGTTGGCCCTGTGTGCCTCGGTCGTATGCAGTCCTGATTGTGGCGCTCACCTGCACGGCGCCAAACACGCATACGACCATCATTGGCACCAAGGCAGAAGCAACTCTCATCGCTGAAGACGACACGTCTCCATTCGTCCCTCCATTCACGCCTGTCGCGACACCACTGGAGGCGGACTGCACGATGTTGGGGCGTGAGCGGAAGACGGCCTAACGGTGTGCGGGACCGTAGCCCAGCTTCATGGAGACGGTTGCGAATGGTCCTCGCCGATACCCCAGGAGCAACAGTGTCCCTAATTTGCTGGGAAGTGGCGGTGCGATCCCCTACGGCACTGCGTAGGATCCTACGGTCTTGGCGTGCATCCGTGCGTCGCTGCAGTCCGGTCCCAGGTCGACGGGCACGTGCACCTTCCGCCGACCACTGGCGACAACATCGATGTACTGCGGAGACCTCACGCCCCACGTGTTGAGCAATTCGGCGGTACGTCCACCCGGCCTCCCGCATGCCCACTATACGCCCTCGCTCAAAGTCCGTCAACTGCACATACGGTTCACGTCCACGCTGTCGCGGCATGCTACCAGTGTTAAAGACTGCGATGGAGCTCCGTATGCCACGGCAAACTGGCTGACACTGACGGCGGCGGTGCACAAATGCTGCGCAGCTAGCGCCATTCGACGGCCAACACCGCGGTTCCTGGTGTGTCCGCTGTGCCGTGCGTGTGATCATTGCTTGTACAGCCCTCTCGCAGTGTCCGGAGCAAGTATGGTGGGTCTGACACACCGGTGTCAATGTGTTCTTTTTTCCATTTCCAGGAGTGTATTTCCAACTCGTCTGATTAAACAGAAATTGCCATTGTCCAGACTAAACCAGATACTGTAAGAGCTCTTTTCCAGGCGCCATATTTAACTGGGCAGCAAATGCGCTTCAGACCTTAACATGTGAACACGACAGCAAAAAACAGTTTTCGAAATTCGGTTTGCGTCTTTCGGAAGATGTGTCGCACGTAAACATTTGACGGGGGCCATTTTAAGTCGCGCAAACACCGGGGGCCGGGCTAGGGCGACGAGACGTCCCGTTCTTGAAGAGGCTGTCCACTTTGCCGTTCTGTGTCCCGTTGCCCAGCAGAGTATCCAACGGGATGCCAAATGCCCACGTGCCCTTACCGCTAGGATTTCACCCGGAACAAGTCCCGCCCATTCACCCCCCTCTACGCCCATCCATAGTGTAAGGCCCTCCCCTCCTAAACAGCCGCCACTTCCACAAACTGGAAGCTACATCAAAGTTGTTATCGTCACAGTTCAACACATCTTAGACTGTGATGAAATTCAGTAATCATAAGAAATTTAAGTTTTTCTGGATAGTAATATAATATGAATGTACATTATTAAAGAAATAAAAATATTTATTGAGAATGGAAAGCATCGGCAGCAATAGAAAACAAAAAATAACGTGATGTTATTTAAAGAGAATAAGGACAAATTTTCATTAACTAATTCACTTATTATAATACGTTTATTTGAGGGAAACAGCAGAGTAAACGTACAACTCGAAACGTACAACTCGAAAACAATGATCTTGAATCTGTTATGTCGGTACTAAAGCCACGGATGCAGTCGAATAACTAAAATCAAAGTTATATAGAAATAAGTCGAAGTCGTTTTGTTTATGTAGGCCCTCATAGGAGCTGACGATAATTAAAGAATATAAGAATGCCATAAAGTAGAAATGCCTAATGAATGCAGTAAGACATTTGCTTATATGACATGTTTCGTTAGTATTTGCATGGGTGATGGGTAAATTCTTCCAATGCCATACCTACGCCTTATAAACGAGGTTATAAAGAATTGTGACTGTTTCTCTGTGATTAGTGTCCTATTGCTGTTGCAAACGTCTCAGGAAAATAATCTGTCGTTATTCTTTGTCCTGTCTGTTTTTAACTAAAACATTTATTAATTTTGTAAATGTCATTGAAACCATTTTTTAAAAATAATAATGATGATGTTCATGTTTGTCGCAGAGCAGTTATGGAGGAAATAAATGCTGCAGTGTTTCACGGCTGTAAAACGTCCTTCATGCTGTGCTAGTTCTTCTTCCGTCCCTAAAACTTTTCAGCAAAACTATTCAGTGAATAAAACGCAAAAACAGCTTCGATCGATCTAGCAAGAACAACGTAATTTTGATGCCCTTTGGAAGTATAGTGAACATTGGTGCTTGTTTCACATATACTGTCTGAGTTCTGAAACTCAAGTGTCAAGTATACTGTGGTTCCTCTTTCTCCAAGCAAATTATTCTTTGAGGGGAAGTTTATCCTGTTTTAGCTTTGGGTTTGTTTCTTCATAGGCTATTCATCTGACTACTGAGTTTTCGTATTTAAGGAATTCAGTGCTAAATTGTTTTCTCCTATGTTTGCTGTGGCAGTACCTGGCACAGCTGAGGCCAATTGTGCACGTTTTTTGTAACGTGTCTTTTAACTATCTGGCAAAACTTAAGACCTAGCAAGATATTAATTTAACATTCACTCGAAGTGCAGCCGAGCGCGGTAAACCACGTGCGTGAACTGAAACGATGCCCAGGAGCCGAACAAAGACCGGGAAAAGCGGGGGTGGGTGGTCGGGACTTGTTCCGGGTGAAATCCTGGCGCTTAACGATTCCTCAAATGCCCAGTTTCTTCGTATTATTTTTTGTTTCATCTTGTGCTTTTATTTGTTTTTACGTCAATTTTGCATCACAGGCATGATTCTTAGCATTTTCACGAGTCTTGCTTTGTCTTGAACTCAAAGATGGAATAAAGAAGCTGTATTTTGGTCACGGGATGAAGAGAGGTGTAATCACAGGATTTTCCGTCATCGTGCTCGGTGAAAGTGACTTACGCGTTTGCGTCGCGACTCTTGTCGTTCACTTGCTATTGCAAAAATGATGGACGGTCGTAACAAGTTGTCGTCAAAGAACGTTACAGGGCTATCAACGTTCAACTTCATTTCGAGTTACGATTCAGCTATTCACTGGTAGATGACATAAATTCCCAGTAGATGCAACCGACACGATGTCTTCGGACTGTTACAGAGATGAATGAGAAGCACGCGGCAGTTTCAACACTCGATTCGTCAAACCTGATTTAGTGCGCTCCATTGTCTGTTGTCTGATCTTTGTGAAGCTAACTCGCGCCCATTAATACGGGGAAACGAAAGTTTTCTTCCTCTAAAACCATGAAAAACGAGTTCGCTTTCTTGAAGGAAGGCAGAATGTGCGCTGCGTCGTTCAGTTTTTTCCACTGAACAAACATGGAGGCCGTGCTGGTAGAAACGCATCAGATGAAGAACAAGAAGCGCGTGTTGGCAGTTCCGGCGGGAACGTCTAGCAGCGTAGCTTGCGAGTGAACTACAAACAACCAGACGAAGACAACAGCATCGCTGCGGAAGAAGAGCTGTTCGGGTTCCAAACCGCAAAACACGGTCGTTCTTCCCGTTCAACGGCCTGCTCGGGTCTTCTCATCAGAGACGAATTTGAGAACAAATTCACACATTCTATGACAAAATGCGAGTCAATCTTTGTGAACTTTTTATCGCCATACGCAGTGCGTGAAGTTCAGGCAGAATTTGAAGTACTGGCCTGTGATGACAGACGCATCAAATGACAAAAGCTGAAAGCTGGTGCCGATTCTAGTTGGATATTTCATTCGTGCAGAAAGTTGGTCAGTGCAAAGTAATCTTTCTTCGGAACACTGGCGGAGGAACGACAGCATTATCAGCTAGATATAGTCTGGATATTTTTTTTTTATTAAAAAGAGAAATATAGTTGGCAAGATTGTCACGTTTTGTGCATATAATTGTAAAACCAACTATGATGGGTACAAGAGGGCAGGAACAAACAATGTTTACTCCAAACTGAACCGTGTTCTTGAGATGAACTTTCTCCGTTTGGCAGTCCATGTGGTACACCACGGAGTTCAAGTGCAAAAGTTTTTCCCATTGACCTAGAATCAACAGTGAATTAAATTTTTCAGTATTTACACATTAACACTCAGCATGTGGAGGAACTGAAATCATTCCGTGATTTCGTTGATGCTGAATACAAACAAATTGTAGGTAGTATTAAAACTAGATGGTTGTCATTGTTGCAGGATTACAAGAGTTATTGGTATTTATGAACCTCTGAAATCTTATGTTCTGTGTCAGGATAGGTGTCGTACATTGCTGAAAATTTTTTGACAACCCACAGACACTTCTTTGGCTTCACTTCACACAAAGGTAATTGAAAATGTTTTCAAATTCAGTCCAAAAGTTGGAAAGAACCACGATTTCAGCTACACAGTCAGCTGAAGAGTTAGAGCTCCTTAAAGGAAAAAAATCAGTTACAGGAAATTCGGTAAACTTCAAACTTCAGTTATTTTTTCAACTGTAATTAACTTGGAAAAGGAAGGTATTTTGACTCTGCTACTTGACGGTTATCGATTTATTTTGCGACACTTCCGTGATTCATTTAGAAAAGTGGACGTCTCCATTTCAACCTGTGAAATCATTTCATTGGACAAAACTGAAAAATTCCGTTTCTTGGGTTTAATTTTAAATTGTCTGATAATTCTTAAGACAGTAGACTGATGTGCAACATTTCAGATGAGACAGGATGCCTGAACAACATTGTATTCCAGAAGCTTGAGGAGTGGGGAAAAGCTAATTTGGAAACAGATAAGACATTGTGTGATATATTGCATACACTTAAAAGTATAGGTACTTCATGTAAAAATATAGAGACGCTCGTGAGTTTTGCTCTTGCTGTACCAGGCATAAATGCTATTGTGGAAGGAGTATTTTCAATAAATTGTGAGTTCCCTGTGGAGGCCGGAATTTGTACTGCTATAAGCACTTCATTCACCACACATGTTAGTGTATCTCATATTAGAGGCCAAAACCGAAAATAAAATTCTTTGACAAGTAGGGAGTAGAGGTGCTCCTATTTGATAATTGTGCCATCTAATTAGTGCATTTATACTGACTTCTTGGAACGGGCCTTGGTCCTCAGAGGTTGACTGTCGAAACTACACTCCTGGAAATGGAAAAAAGAACACATTGACACCGGTGTGTCAGACCCACCATACTTCCTCCGGACACTGCGAGAAGGCTGTACAAGCAATGATCACACGCACGGCACAGCGGACACACCAGGAACCGCGGTGTTGGCCGTCGAATGGCGCTAGCTGCGCAGTTTGCCGTGGCATACGGAGCTCCATCGCAGTCTTTAACACTGGTAGTATGCCGTGACAGCGTGGACGTGAACCGTATGTGCAGTTGACGGACTTTGAGCGAGGGCGTATAGTGGGCATGCGGGAGGCCGGGTGGACGTACCGCCGAATTGCTCAACACGTGGGGCGTGAGGTCTCCACAGTACATCGATGTTGTCGCCAGTGGTCGGCGGAAGGTGCACGTGCCCGTCGACCTGGGACCGGACCGCAGCGACGCACGGATGCACGCCAAGACCGTAGGATCCTACGCAGTGCCGTAGGGGACCGCACCGCCACTTCCCAGCAAATTAGGGACACTGTTGCTCCTGGGGTATCGGCGAGGACCATTCGCAACCGTCTCCATGAAGCTGGGCTACGGTCCCGCACACCGTTAGGCCGTCTTCCGCTCACGCCCCAACATCGTGCTGCCCGCCTCCAGTGGTATCGCGACAGGCGTGAATGGAGGGACGAATGGAGACGTGTCGTCTTCAGCGATGAGAGTCACTTCTGCCTTGGTGCCAATGATGGTCGTATGCGTGTTTGGCGCCGTGCAGGTGAGCGCCACAATCATGACTGCATACGACCGAGGCACACAGGGCCAACACCCGGCATCATGGTGTGAGGAGCGATCTCCTACACTGGCCGTACACCACTGGTGATCGTCGAGGGGACACTGAATAGTGCACGGTACATCCAAACCGTCATCGAACCCATCGTTCTACGATTCCTAGACCGGCAAGGGTACTTGCTGTTCCAACAGGACAATGCACGTCCGCATGTATCCCGTGCCACCCACCGTGCTCTAGAAGGTGTAAGTCAACTACCCTGGCCAGCAAGATCTCCGGATCTGTCCCCCATTGAGCATGTTTGGGACTGGATGAAGCGTCGTCTCACGCGGTCTGCACGTCCAGCACGAACGCTGGTCCAACTGAGGCGCCAGGTGGAAATGGCATGGCAAGCCGTTCCACAGGACTACATCCAGCATCTCTACGATCGTCTCCATGGGAGAATAGCAGCCTGCATTGCTGCGAAAGGTGGATATACACTGTACTAGTGCCGACATTGTGCATGCTCTGTTGCCTGTGTCTATGTGCCTGTGGTTCTGTCAGTGTGATCATGTGATGTATCTGACCCCAGGAATGTGTCAATAAAGTTTCCCCTTCCTGGGACAATGAATTCACGGTGTTCTTATTTCAATTTCCAGGAGTGTGGTTGCTCTCTGTCCCAGTGTAGCTAAAAGTAGAGTATGCAAGCATTCTTCTAAACTATGTAATGTATGCATGGTCAGCGTGCGCATAGAGTAGGTCTTACAATATTTTCGTGTGTTTTTCTCCCAACATAAATCTTCAGTGATTCTTCACTTACAACTGTTATATCTCGTAGCACAACTCTGCTTCCTAGTCAGGCTCCCTAAAATCATTCAGTTCTTATGTTCCCTTAATACCGATCAATAAAATATAAAATTGTAATACGCTGTCTTGTGTAGCCAGTACGAGGATATTTAATTCCTTAGCTTATACAACAGTCTGACAGGTGGTGCTTTTTTCGGCTATTTGACCTGTACTAAATGAATTTCAGCCACAATCTATGTTTTCGTGTCTGGTGCGTGTTCAACGAAAAGAAAATACGCTTTGTTTGCCCGGTGGATGTTGGTATTTAAAGTCAGGTACAGGTTTCATTCAGAATACCGACTTTACCATTAAATCTGAGTTTTGCGGAGAACAGGTAGCCTTCATAATGGCGAGACCCTTTTGCACAGGATTTCGGTTACCCCAGGGATCTTATGTTGATGCTGGAGATTGTTAGGGTGTACTAATACACAAATTTTATTTTCTACAGATCTCACATAATTTCTGCATTGTGCTTCATCAGATTTATCACCTGCGTTATGAAACAGTGTCCTCTTTGTTATCTGTTCTATATTCTGTGTGAAGTGTATTTGTTACTCTGGGAGTTTTTTAGTTGCAACCCTTTTGATTGGGGAGACTTTCCAATGTAATTAATGTGCATGTGACGATGTTTTTGCGGTGGGTATTGTGTGTGAAGATAATTTTCATTTTATTAGGTTGTTTGTGATGAATACCATTGCTGTTGTATTTGCGGTGGGAATTGTGTGTGTAGATCATTTTCATTCTATTAGATTGCTTGTGATGAATACCATTGTTTAGCCAGTGTAATGAACTTCATAAAAATTTAACATGTTATTTAAGTGAATCTATTTCAGACACTGTATTTTTCTGTACTATATTTTCATTTACGTTATTGCAAATAGTTACGCGTAGTCGCTCCAAAAGTGGTACGAGGAGAAAAGAAACAGGTGGCGAGGAGTCAGTAGCCGAAATGCCCAGAAAAGAGACTTCGGAGGTACAGAAAAGTGTAGGAGATGAGAATCTCGCCACTTTTAGCCACTGAGCCGTGGTAAACATGCTGTGTTGAAGAGCGGCCCGCAGCGCGTTGTGTGAAGCAGTCGCCCTCCGTTTCTGGCGGTGCCGCCGCTGTGGCAGTCGCAGCTTTGGTGTCTCCCTCTGGCGGGAAAGGGGAAAGGTTGTCTGTTCACGTGCATTTAAGGGGCGCTATCAGCTCGCCAGTGAGTCAGTCTGGGCCAGTCTCTCGGCTCCAGCTTGCTAATCTGTCTCTCGTCCCCAGCTTGCTAGTCCGTCTGTCGTTCGGAGTGCTAGTATGTCTGTCGTTCGGATCAACCTTTAAAGCCGGCACAATGAGAGTCTTTCGACTCCGCCAGTAAGAGAACTCAGCGAGTGGTCGCCCGGTCGGGGCTTAGTTCCTGCTTCTTAGTCTGCGCGTTAGCCCGCCAGTCTGCTCGAGTTTGCTCAGGCAATGGTCATTGGCGGTTGGATCGATCGGTTGGTCGGTCGCGCACCGAGACACCAGATGACTTGTCCGTCTTGAGCGTCGGCGTATGTGAGGTCGCCACGTGAGTCCAGTGGGCCGCGGCGTATAGCGAGGGGTAGTGGCTTCGCGGCCGACTCGAGAGCAACAGGAGTCAACCCACGACATCGGTCTGGTCGGTGCGAGCTGCGACGCCGTGAGACGGGAGACGGCGCGCCTTCCTGCGTCCGTTGAAGCGGCTGGCAGTGGACGGTGCGGGAGAGCGATTTTGGAGGGGGAGGGGGGGGGGGGGGTTGCGCCAGGTCTTCTCGAGAAATCGCAGTTTATCAGAAGTTAAGTGATTGATGATATGTTGTTGATTTACTCTTGCTAAATTCTACATGTTTTCTTGGTGAGATCACCAGCCGTTTTGCTTTGGGGTCGTCCCAACATTGTTCTCCGTTGGCCCACCCGCGGGAAGGTGGTTGTTTATAAATTGGGCGGTCCGTTTTTCCCTTGTGGAGTAGGGGTGGGTTAGAGCAACCTGCAGTCCGGGTTGTTCGGTGATCTCCCTATCAATCTACCGTACGTTAGTAGCTGCCTCTGTCATGTTTGTCGCATTTGGTGTGTTAACGAATTTATTGCTTGGAGTGTAACGGCCTAATACCTGAAATATGTTTTGGTCTTTGGAAACTTTGATATTGTTGCCTATGATCTTGAGAGGCAGTATCTGTGTACTGTAGAGCATCTTAACTATAGTTTGGCCAACTTTGTAGAATTTTATATAAGATTGCATTTCATGGGCTTTTATTTAAATGACCATTTTAGTATATAAAGTTGCCACCCTTTCACCGTAAAACTTTTCTTAGAAGTTAAAATCAATTTGCACCTTTGGTGGCAAGGTTAACATTTTAATTGTTAGTGTTTTGTACCATTTCCATCCCTCCTACAGCGGGTGCATAGTTTGTGTGCCTGTGTAAATTGTTAAAACTTTAAACTAAAAGTTATGTTGCAGATTTAAAGTGTGTTGCAGATTTGCACTAGTGTAGTCTTTGAGAGGCTGTTGTGAGCGGTCGTAACTACGGCCGTGTCAAAAGGGAGCGGCAAGGTTCTCTGTCCGAAAGCTCATAGAGTCAAAACTCGTTTCTTTGTGCCTCTCAATAAATTGTAACTTTGATTTTTAGAGGGTACTTTCTGATTATGATTTTAAAACTGTTTCTTTAAAAAAATGCTTTTAGGCACTATTAAAGTGAATGAAATTCCCATTTGTTAAAAGGAATTTGGTTATGATGTCATCACTTACTCCCTGTCAACTACTTCCATGCTTACATAGTGTGATTAATAAATAGTAAATAAAAGAAATTCTTAAGAATATTCTTTGAAAATAAATCACGGTTCACCCACGAAGATGTGCAACATGAAACAGTAGGTCCTTCCAATACGAGTCAAAAAAGTGAGCCGGACTTCAGTGGCTCAGCGAAGATGCATAAATTTAGGATATGCACAGTCTGAACCAGTAAAAGGTACGACTGTTTCGGGTCAAGTGCAGAATTTGCTGAGCGTGAGTGTGGACGAGGCTGAAACAACGATAAGTGGACAGGGGGCACCGGTACATGTAGGGCTGAGCAGTACGTGGTTGGCCGATTTGGCCAAGCTGATAAAAAGAATAAGCACAGAGCAAAGAGAAGTGTTACACTCCCTAACGTTACAGGAGGAGCTAAAAAGAGATTTAGTTGCGAAATATGATGCCTTAAAGAATACGGTAGAATCATTGAGGGCAAAAATTGATTGAATGGCACAAAAGTTCAAAAACTAAAAGATCGATATCAAGGAAGATATCGTTGCTGAAGTTGATGCGAAATTTGAAGAGGCAGGAAATCGATGAAGTACGATAGAGGTAGAACAGAAAAGGGTGAGTGGCGAAGTCAGGTTGCCAGGTGAAGGGATAGAACATGAACCGCAGAACTTACACGAGAGATGTGACTGATTGTGATCATAGGGAATTCTTGAATCGAATAGAATGTTCTGAATCAGTTAAGGATAGGGTAGAAGCGGAAAGTGCCGCCATTCTCGAGCTGCAAGAAAAATTCAAGGTGTTAAAAGGTTATGAGGAAAATTGGAAGTTCAAAGCGGAGCTGAAGAAGGTCACAGACAGGGTGGAAATTTAGACTGCATCGGAGAGCAGCGATAGGAGGGCACCGGTGAATGTTGTGGAAAGCGAAGAAGTCAGGTGCTTGCTTAAATGTCAGCAAGGGCAATGTGAAATTAACAGGAGGCAACTGGGGGCTGTTAACGAGTTGAACGAGCGCGCGTCTGACGTGGAGAATCTACTCTGGAGTGATGTTGAGAGCAGGACGCATGCGCGCTAGGACAGGAGCGAAACTCGTGATGAGGGAGGTTCGGGTCGTGAAGGCGACTATGAATTTAGACACGAATTAAAAAATGGCGATGAAGTAGGTGAGAGAGACGGAAAAAGGTTTGCAATAGATAGCAGAGTGAGGAAGTGCGAGGTTCTTATTATAAGCATTTCCTCTCTTTACAAAAATTCTAAATGTTTCGAAATTCTTCAAGCGCTTGGCTTGAACAGTGCCAATATTCTCTCCCTCCTACGTGGCCGAGCGAATATTAAACTGAAGTTATGAGCGGATACCTTGATGCCGAACTAAGAGTACGACTGAGATCGGTGGGACGAATGTGCACCACTGTGCAAGATTTCCACCTCACGTTCTTGTCGCCATTTTGGTCCGGATTTACGAGCCCAGCCCCTCTCTCTCTGAACACGGCGATTCAGAGTAACCAAGTTTGTATGTAATCCCTTCAGTCCGGGCGAGTTGATTCGGATTCGTATAACTGAACCGCCAAACACTTTAGCCATATGCGGCTGGACGGTGCAAGGATGACGAGGAAGCGTTTGAGTGTGTAGTGCAGCAGCAGCTGGAGCCCGGCACTGGGCGGCGCGGCCAGTGCGAGGTCGCTGCGGGGCGGCAGTCGCGGCCGCAGTGGGACCCGGCGACGCGGGACACGACGGTGGGAGGAACCGTAGGAGAAGTGGCGGAGGCAGTGGAGGGCGGAACCGTGAAGAGCGGGGCTACAGCAATAGCGGGCTCGTTATTCCAGCGGGTGCTGAGATTAGGCCGGCCGACCCCCGAAATAATCCACCGGCGACCAGAGGGCAGCCTCAGCTATGACAGGCACCTGTCGAGGAAGGCGCTGTTAGACGAGGACCACTGGCAGAGGCATGCGGTGTGCGCCACACCGGCCAGGACGGTGCGAGACAGGCACTGCTGCACGAGCCAAACAGTGCTGTTACTACCTCTGTCAGGAAGGCATCTCTGTCCATCGACACAGCCCTTTTCCCATCATTAGTGAGGACGGGAACTTGGCAAACCTTGCGACTGCGGGGAACGAAGCTGGAGGGAGCAGTTCATTGAAAGAGTGTAGGGGTCAAATGGCAGACTCTTATGTGTCAGGGAATTGAGTTGGATTTTTTAATTGTTCCCCTGATGAATATCGAAGCGATGTTGGAGACCGACTTTACGAGTACAGACCGTGGCACAATAGATTTAGGTGGTGATGTGATGACCTTTAGTGTGGAGGTAAACCACGTTGTATTCACATTTGGTAACTGTGTACTGACAGGTTGAATCGGAGGCGAGCTGCCTGCGGTTTCCTGTTGGACCTGAGTTTCTACCGGAACCTGAGGTCCTCCTCAGTTGCATGTGTGGGGAAGCTTTTCCGCTTTCAGAGCGTGGAAGGAAACAACTTTTTACGCGGATCTGAGGGGAGGACTTTGCTGTATGTGGGCGACGCGTCAGAGGTTGAGCGAACGAGTCTGTGGCGCAGGGCTGGCGAGCCTGCTCGCGTGTCCTGCAGTGCGCCTGGCGCAGCTGCTGGTTCCGCTGGAGAGTTCCAGTACGGGGACGACAAGTGTTGTTCGGGAAACCTCACTCTATGCCGGCTACGTTGGAAGCCAAGATAAGAGTGGAGGTAGTCAGGAGGCTGAAATAGCGTCGTCTGGTATAAAATATTCTGCATGTATCAGTGTTAAAACTGTGAGTAACCACGTGTGTTCAGACTCGTGTAAAAGTTTCAGAAGTCCATCGAAGGATCAGATTGAAAGAATAAATGGTAATTAATTGAGACCCTCAGCTGCCGACAGGTGTTGTTGATATACCTCGATGGGGACAGCTGAAAATGTGTGCCCCGACTGGGACTGGAACCCGGGAATTTCTGTTTTCGTGGCAGACGCTCTATCCGCTGAGCCACCGAGGACACAGGTGGACAGCGCACTGCAGGGAGTTATCCTTTGCAGGCTTCCCGAGAGACCGACATTCCCAACTGTCCACAATCCACATTCGTAATGTACGTAATAGATATTTGCCCATCCACTCATTACTCGCGCCCACTAAAGTGACGATTGCCATTGATTCTAGAGAAGCTGCACGGTCATCAGTGGTATCTGATTTTCCGAGAACGGTTACTGTCCTCATATATACTTAAAAGAATACATTTTTTTGGGAGGAGAAACGCGGAGATCAGAATCCGATGATGATGGATTCGGAGGAATAAGAGGAAATAAAAAGATATAAGAAGAAATTAGCCTGGTTCGGTACCTAGCCAAATATCGAGCTGAAAGGTACGACGAATGGTGAAGTATGACTTGTGGGTGTAAGTGTCAATCTTGAGTATTGATGACAGGTTTATTGCCAATTGTTGCATTTAGTATTGGTTAAGTTGAAGTAAATTTCTGGTTTACATATTATGAACCTTGTAACGCTATGTTTTTGCGTTTCCCAGGATTATGTTCGTCTGACTGATGTTCATGCCGTAATCCGATTGTACGGATTACTGGAATCATGTTCTAGGTATCGAGTACCTTCTCCCTCCCTCCCTCCCGCACAGTAGCCACGTGCGGCTGCCTCTGCTGCCGCCTTCTGCTGGCAAAACTGCCGCTCTCTCTCTGACGTCGACAAATCTCCCGCACACTTACCGTCTGGAGAACTTTCTGCAGTGACCCTTCTTACTACAAGGAAACGACAGCCGCATTTTATGTCTGTCCGACGAGACGTCTTAGCCCAGAGCGGAGCTTCAGACTGGACCCTGGCCTTCCCCGACGAGTTTACTTCACGGTTGAGCTATCCGGCCGCGCCCCACCCAGTCTCACAAGGCGGCCTAACCGGCCGCTCTGCCCTCCCTGACTTTCCACATAGTTACAGGGTCTGAAAATCAGTCTTCGGAAATCAGTTTCCTAGTGAAGTACGCTTGAGTTCTCAACGAAACTGCAAAAAATAGTCTTTGAAGATTGCCGAGTGCCATTAAGAAATAGTGTTCTTTTTATTTCTAACAGTGCCAAAATGCTGATGATCGTAATTAAAATGTTTGTACTAAATTGCAAAATTTCTTATTGTAAATGAAGAAACTATAATGCATATGAACAGTACTACTCAGTATCGAGGAATCAGGTTGTGTTTCATTTAAAATTTAACAATTTGCACTTTATACGTCTAATTTTAACTTCTTGTGATTAAGCGTGTTTTCGTTCCAGTAGGAGCCAAAAATAAAAATGTTCTGTATTCATTACTTAAAAGTTGAAACTGATTATAAAATTAGAAGTTAACTAATGCAGATTCTTACTAGCGGGAACTGAATTAGAGTGTACTCTGTTATACCATTGCACGGCAACGTTCTCATATTCAGGCAGTTTGATTTTAAATGCTCGCAATGTTTTGTACTTAAGCACCTTGCGAGGTCTTGAACGTCGATATTTTCGGATGTAAGTGAAAGTGTGTCGTAATACTGTAGCGAAATGATCTCTGCGCACTGCACTTCCGTTCTTTTTCTTTTTTTAGTTTTTGAAGAAAGTCAGCTACACGGTCCGCGCCGCAGTGCGTCCCTTTGCGGCGCGTAAATTGGTGCAGAGTTGACCGTTCAGTCAGCGCGCTTCGTCATGAATGATAATTCAATGTTTTCTTCAAACTTCGAGGGGTTCAAATGGTTCAAATGGCTCTGAGCACTATGGGACTCAACTGCTGTGGTCATAAGTCCCCTAGAACTTAGAACTACTTAAACCTAACTAACCTAAGGACAGCACACAACACCCAGCCATCACGAGGCAGAGAAAATCCCTGACCCCGCCGGGAATCGAACCCGGGAACCCGGGCGTGGGAAGCGAGAACGCTACCGCACGACCACGAGATGCGGGCAAACTTCGAGGGGGTTTGAGAAGAAAAATAGTCGGTGTGGGCTACGCTACACGCAACGCTATCGATATTTCAGCACATCTCTTACCAGTGGACGTCGAAAATATAGTTACGAAGACTTATTCGTAGTTCCGTACAGGCACACAATGTGTGTAGAAGCAGAGTCATCAGTACATCCAATTCAAAACATATAATTAGATTGAGCTGAAACAATGTCTGGAATGGGCAGACTGACCAACATTCTGAGGTGCGGGTGCGTCTGTGACGGCTGCGTGTGTTGCAGCTGGAGTCGCAGGCGACGGCGGTCGACCTCACGCTTGTCCTACGCACCTGCGTGACGCACCTCTGACAGCCAGTGAGCGCTCAGTGGAGTTCTGGGAGGTCTGCTGTGACCGTAGCGAGATACTTACTGAACTTTAATCCCATTCGCTGCGACTTGTCACGCTTGGTGGTGGTGTCAGGCGACGCGTTCTACGCAGTCGAGTGGGAGACGCGGTTTGCGAGACTCACGGCCTCGCGTGGAGCGCAGAGCCCGCCCTGCAGCCGCCCTGCAGAGCAGCCGCAGTCCCCCTCTCGACCTGCGCGAACCGCCATCGTCCGTGGGCGGTACTATAGCCAAACTGAACTTATTCGACGAAGTAAGTTACGCCACAAATCACGCGTATTCTGAAGAGGGAGGCCGAGACGGAGGCCGCTACGGAGCAGCAGTGGTGGGAGGTGTTCCGAAAGCTGGACGCCCGGCAGACGCCAGAGGCAGCCGGCCCGGTCGGCGCCCGCCGCCTTCTCTTGTCTGCCAGCCACGGCCCCACCTGCTGGCGGGTATCTCCGCTGATCGGCAAATAAGCGACTCGAAGCTGGAACGCTGTGTCCAGTGTTTACAGTAAAACAATGTGGGGAGCTATGAATAATGCAGTGAAATTCTAAACCAAAACCCAGAGTCAATAAAATTTCACTCATGTCAGAAATATGTATTTAAAACAAATTAGTGCTTCAGTAACGTATATTCCTTGCCTACGTTCAGCGCATCCGACACCCTCAATGGCTTGTCCTCAATCCCCACAGACGTCGACGAGTTGTTCCGCATTTACTCTCTATTAAGCTGGCCGCCTTAGAGAAAGAGAAGTTGCGGCAGGGAAGACGTGTAAAGCCGAACTGTATTCCGTCCAAGGAAAGGTAAGGAACGAATTGCTCCCGCACGCACCAATAGTTTCATCAAAAACTGAAGTGTGAGGAACCAGAAGTTGTGGAACTACGAAATACACTGAGAAGAGCCAGAGCTGGAAGAATCGAATGCAGAAACGCATCTCGAATGGAAACCGCAAGAAAGCCCTATCACTTCTCTGTGAATATTGTGAAAGTAGTAAGAAGCGGAAAATACTGGCGGACACTATGTGAAATTCCAACAGCGAAATACGGAAATGAGCTTCAACAACTAATTTCTTCTGGACGGCGTACGTTTAACAAAGTAAGTAGCCCGAACGGATGTGGAATTTGAAGCTTAAATTCTTGCCTCTGCCCTTCGACAACAGATTTTCGAATTCTAGTGAACGCCAATACACCTTAGTACACATGCCGTAGATGCGATCAGTAACAATTTTTAGGTACAAGATAAAAAAGGATCCGATGTTCCGAATTTCGTAAAAGAGTGAAGAAAAATTACAATTTATTAACACTTGTCTGAGAGTGAATGGTTTCCTTCCTCGCCAAGTAAAATTAAGATAGGCACAAACATTTTAACAACGCAATCGTATTAAATTATAATTTATTCAAAAATCTTCTTTTTAATATGTATTACAACTGTCGACCTGTGTGCCTGGACTTCGGGGCACCGGTCGTGAGTAGTGTTTGTTAATTATTGTCATTGTGAGAAATTCCTATGACATTGTTATGAATTATAAAAACTAATTGCCTGTATTTTCCCCTTGCATGAATCACGACGGGGAGCAAGTAACGCAAAAAGTCACAACTGAGCAGAAAGATTTTGAAAGGTATAAGAAGTGGACCCACGTGACGTCAAATTTTCCATAGTAAGTTGTTTTGCTTGGCGCAAGTTGCTTGCATGGTTACGCTTCGTAGTGTCTCCTTTGATGTACATAGAAGCCTTTTCCTCATTATTCTCTTCCCTGAATTTTATTGGCGACAAATTTACTGGCATTTTTTAGTGTGACACAGTGTCAGTAAAGTATAAAGAATTGTGAGGCAATAGTTTGCACGTTATAATGGACGAAATACAGGCTTTGACATTACGTAAATTGCATTTATGAAGTGTAATAAGTAGCATATGAAATTTCAACATTTTCGTGAAATTTCTGTTTTGGCAAATTCATATAACATGGCCGAAAATATATGCCAATTGTTGAGAACAACAGCGAAAAGACAATCAGCCAAGATCGCGTAGAATTGCGAGATCGAACAATTGAAGTTCAGGCGCCATGAATGCCTACTGTAGAAGGCTTAAATAGATCAGAGATGAGTGTCGCAGGAGTGACAAATGATAGCGACGCTCCACAACAGAGTAACCTTGACGACACAATGTTTACAGTTGACTAGACAATGTCACACATCCCCCAGAGCGACACATAGCTCATGAGTGAACCGTCGGTAAAACGGGTTTTACGATTAATCAAGGAAAACCCCCACTTGGGAAACGGTGCCAAAATTAGTTGGTTACTGTCGAGTTGCAATTTACAATTTATTTATTGATTACTTCAACCATTAAAAGTCATTTCTTTACCACTTGACCAGGAACAGATCCAAAAAGCTAGTGGGCATGACTGCCTTTTCAAAACAATTTACTTTACAGTTAACGGTCAAGTCATTTTTCTTAAAACCGACTTTGATAAAACATTTGATAAATCAAAATTTTCCAAGTAATGAAATTAAAAACTTTACTTTACCGTTAATAGCCAAGCCATTTTACTTAAAACAGACTTTGATAAAGCATTTAATAACAAAATTAAAGCTTTACAAATAATGAAACAAAAAAACACCAATTTACATACAATTTCGCTACCGAACATGTAGGGAGCCAACTTCTTTGGCACAACAAGATATTAAATTACAAGGACTCGCTAAGAGGGAGGCAGAACTAGCATATTCAAAAATGGATCAAATGGCTCTGAGCACTATGGGACTTAACTTCTGAGGTCATCAGTCCCCTAGAACTTAGAAATAGTTAAACCTAACTAACCTAAGGACATCACACACATCCATACCCGAGGCAAGATTCGAACCGGCGTCCGTAGCGATCGCGTAGCTCCAGACTGTAGCGCTTAGAACCGCTCGGCCACTCCGGCCGGCCACTAGCATTTTCATAGGATGCCAAGTAGATTAAAACAATCAAAGTAAAGATACACTCATTCACCTTTTACAATAACTAACAATTTTAAAGCCTCATAATTTTAAAAACCCACCAATGAAAGGCAAACTTAACCTTTTTAAACAGTGGCCATAAAACAATCAGAGTAAAATACAACCATTTAACATTTTACAATAACTAACAACTTTAATACCATGTCCTGCCGCCAAAATGTCCTGGGATAGAAATAATTGACCCACCGGGTGTAAGGGCGGCCACCATTGTCTCCCGAAGGATGCTCAGGCTAGAAGCGGACTAACAGACCCACAACGCCTCACATTCAGCAATCACATCGACCTCACGCGAGGCCAGGGGAGGAGGAGGAATCAAATCAGGAACCATAATCTCTGCCCAAAAATACACTTCCTCCCAGGCAGTATTAATAAGAAGCCAAAATATCAGTCTATAATTACACCGGCGACAGGGACAGGAAACGCGAACGCAGGAGGCCACAAGGCATAAAAGACGCTGATTGCACAAACCAATATTCTTCAATTAACATCTAAACCTTTAACCAACTTAACTTGCAGTTTATCAGAGACACAGCAGGTGAACTCCGATGCAAAGGTTCCTCACACCCGACCGTGTCCGCGTCGCCAGCGAACCCAACTGGGCACAGTCGCGCAGCCACGCGCTCTGTCACCGGAGCCCTCGTCTTCTCTGCACCCACGGCGGCGAAATACCACTCCTCAGGTTAGGCGAGTTTCTAGTCCACCATTCCCGCCTCCAGACGGAAAATTTAAAATCCGTTGCCGCTCCCACCAAGTAGTGACTCGGAACCACAGCCGTGGCCCCCGGGTGCTCACAGCAAGAGCTCACAGCCTCGTCCCGTCAACTCGTCCCACTCGTCTCGCACCGCCAGGATAGACCACGCAGCTCCTCGCAACAACAGCCAACCCTCCACCGCCACGCCACGCCGCGCTCTCAACTGCGACATTCTCTAATTCCCGATTTTAAAAACCGACCGACCGACTCCTCACCGCTAGGCATCCAACCGGCCATCCCCCCAAAGATGTTCTTCCCTTACACAAGGCTAACAGGAAGCAACGACTCGAAGATCGATAAGACCAGACACGCCGCCAGAGAGGAATCTCAACAGAATCGAACGCAGTATAACGATATATATGAAAGAATCAATTAACGATGGAATGGAAGGACTCAGAACGATCTTTTCAGCGCGATATATGTTGAGAGCAGACACACGGCTCAGTCGGAGAGTAATCTAAATATGAATCTTGATAACACGTTACAAACACCACTTGGTCACAACAGAAACATTAACTTGGGAAGTACAGGTGACAGCAACTACAGTAGTACAACTGAAGCTCTGCTACGGCAGCTACTATCTAACATAAATTTGATGATATGAAACACAATATAAAGACCAATTTCAGTAATTTGACACAAGATATGAACATGGTAAAACAGCAGAAAAACACTGTTACACAAGATGTGAACACGGTAAAACGGCAACAAAACACCGTTACACATGATCTAAATACAATGAAGCAAGAACAAAAAGAATTATTCAAGATTTAGCAAGACGCGGTCTCACAGAAGTTCGATGACTTAGCCAAAAATTTTCGTACTGTAATCGACGAAGAATTGAATGATATGAAAACACAGATTGAAGTACTTTCTGAAGTTAACGGTAACGTTATGGAGTTAAAACAGAAGGTAGATTTTTCCAATGACTATCACGATCGAGTAGAGCAACAGGTAAGGAAAATCACAGACGTAAGCACATACACTGAGACCACACCCCTTTGTTGCCTGACGGTACTTAAAAGTACCAGTGAGTTTTGACTCTCATTATTTTCTCATGGTGCAGTTTCGTGATCTGAGAGCCTGTCGGTACGTAACAGTAACTCTGCTCTACTGTTTCATAGACGTTATTGTGCAATACATAGACCTCTCTGGCGGTCAGAGCTTGAAATTGTTTTTCACGCGCTGCTGTGGAAACACAAGATTGTATGTGCTTGTTTCCAAGGTGTTGCCTGAATTTGTGCGCAATTTATTGAAACTTCCGGTGAGTTTTCCCTTGTAAGCACTTACCTTCTTTGTTTTTTTACAATAGTTTGAAGCATTACGTTACAAGTAAATGAGATAAAATGGAAAATATAAAGCGGACTTATTAGTACCGTCAGGTTGTGCGAACACTTTATTGTAGCAACAATGCGTTACCTCTCACTAGTTGTTCTGTCCACTTTTTCTCACGCAGATGGACGAAAATCATAAAACTGGTGGCTACTTTCGACCTTAGAGTGATGCAGAGATTGAAGCAATTTTGTATGAGAACATTCCCTCTGATGTTGCAGAGGATACTGAGATCGAAGATGATGAAGAAAATGTTAATAATTTTGACAAAGCTTTTTCGTGCAATTTGCAAGAGGCAGATTGTGAAACAAACTCCACTTGTTGGGATAATGATTCCTCAGAGAGTTCTTTGCCGTTTACACCTTCACCTCAATGTGAATATCGGACAAACAGAATGTGGAGAGACAAACACATTGAAACAAGGAACTGTGAATACAGATATAGTGAAGGTATCTTCTTACACTTAGATTATCATAAATTCTTTTTCAGCATTAGTCAATTTCTTCTTTTTCATTTCACGAATTGCTCTAGAATCCTGTTCCGTCTGTGACAACTGCAGTACTATTTCCATTCATGTATTCGTTTTGCAGGGTCTATGGAAGGATTATTTCAGGATTGACACATAACTACTGATGTTTTTATTTTCATTTTGAAGCCAATTGTAGAAGACACAATTTTCCAGAGCAATGTTCACACAACAAAGATGGAAAAAATTCTAAATCTCAAGGAACATGAGCTGTTTGTTTTTTTGGGAATTAATTTATTTATGGGTTACCGCAAGCTGCTGTCGTCGTGGAAACACTACTGGTCTGCATGTGATGACCTTGGTATTTCTATTGTAAGGCGATGCATGAGTAGGGACAGGTTTGATTTTATTCTGAGTAATTTACATCTTAATGATAACACAAAAATTCCAGAAAGAAACACTGATAAATACACTCCTGGAAATTGAAATAAGAACACCGTGAATTCATTGTCCCAGGAAGGGGAAACTTTATTGACACATTCCTGGGGTCAGATACATCACATGATCACACTGACAGAACCACAGGCACATAGACACAGGCAACAGAGCATGCACAATGTCGGCACTAGTACAGTGTATATCCACCTTTCGCAGCAATGCAGGCTGCTATTCTCCCATGGAGACGATCGTAGAGATGCTGGATGTAGTCCTGTGGAACGGCTTGCCATGCCATTTCCACCTGGCGCCTCAGCTGGACGTGCAGACCGCGTGAGACGACGCTTCATCCAGTCCCAAACATGCTCAATGGGGGACAGATCCGGAGATCTTGCTGGCCTGGGTAGTTGACTTACACCTTCTAGAGCACGTTGGGTGGCACGGGATACATGCGGACGTGCATTGTCCTGTTGGAACAGCAAGTTCCCTTGCCGGTCTAAGAATGGTAGAACGATGGGTTCGATGACGGTTTGGATGTACCGTGCACTATTCAGTGTCCCCTCGACGATCACCAGTGGTGTACGGCCAGTGTAGGAGATCGCTCCCCACACCATGATGCCGGGTGTTGGCCCTGTGTGCCTCGGTCGTATGCAGTCCTGATTGTGGCGCTCACCTGCACGGCGCCAAACACGCATACGACCATCATTGGCACCAAGGCAGAAGCGACTCTCATCGCTGAAGACGACACGTCTCCATTCGTCCCTCCATTCACGCCTGTCGCGACACCACTGGAGGCGGGCTGCACGATGTTGGGGCGTGAGCGGAAGACGGCCTAACGGTGTGCGGGACCGTAGCCCAGCTTCATGGAGACGGTTGCGAATGGTCCTCGCCGATACCCCAGGAGCAACAGTGTCCCTAATTTGCTGGGAAGTGGCGGTGCGGTCCCTTACGGCACTGCGTAGGATCCTACGGTCTTGACGTGCATCCGTGCGTCGCTGCGGTCCGGTCCCAGGTCAAAGGGCACGTGCACCTTCCGCCGACCACTGGCGACAACATCGATGTACTGTGGAGACCTCACGCCCACGTGTTGAGCAATTCGGCGGTACGTCCACCCGGCCTCCCGCATGCCCACTATACGCCCTCGCTCAAAGTCCGTCAACTGCACATACGGTTCACGTCCACGCTGTCGCGGCATGCTACCAGTGTTAAAGACTGCGATGGAGCTCCGTATGCCACGGCAAACTGGCTGATACTGACGGCGGCGGTGCACAAATGCTGCGCAGCTAGCGCCATTCGACGGCCAACACCGCGGTTCCTGGAGTGTCCGCTGTGCCGTGCGTGTGATCATTGCTTGTACAGCCCTCTCGCAGTGTCCGGAGCAAGTATGGTGGGTCTGACACACCGGTGTCAATGTGTTCTTTTTTCCATTTCCAGGAGTGTAGTATAAAATACGCCCGCTTCTGACTGCTTTGAATAAGCAATTTATGTCTATATTCAGGGGCACTAGAGAACTCAGTATTGATGAATCAATGATTGTCTTCAAGGGAAGAAGTAGCATAAAGCAATATAACCCATTGAAACCAATCAAAAGAGACTATAAACTATGGGCAATTCGTAATCAAAAAGGATACACACTCAATTTTGAAGTGTATCAAGGTAGAAATGAGACACTGGAGAAGGGTACGGTTTAGGGGAGAGAGTAGTACTGAAATTATCTAAACCGTATTGGGTTCAGTACAGAAAGTTGTACTTTGACAATTTTTTTACTTCTGTTCCACTTTTGGGGAAATTAAAATCCGTAAATACATTTGCTGTGGAACAATTAGAACAAACAGGAAAGGTTAGCCAGTGAATTTCCCTAAAGAAAAATGTCTAAAGCGTGGGGAATCTAATCACAGAGTGTCATCTTTAGACCTAACAGTATTTCAGTGAAGGGACAATAAAGCAGTGCATTTTGCGTCAAACTTCCATGGCACTGAACAGAGCGTAGTGTCAAGAAAACAGGTAGATGAAACTAGTATGACTATACCATGTTCAGTTATTGTATGTGATTACAATAAAAACATGGGTGGTGTGGATCATGCAGACAGAAGGAAAGATAACTTTTCTGTTCCTAAGGATGTACGTCTTGGCAACCGAGGAAACCATTTTGCAGTGTTCAGTTGTAAAAGAGGACGATGCGAAATGTGTGCCAAAAATAAAATTCAGTCGAGACCACTTTCTCATTGTAGTACATGTAAAGTGTATTTGTGCTGCAATGAGAAAAAGAACTGTTTCCTACAATTTCATGTGGTATCACTAAATATGTGGTATGTATATACTGTCAAAAATGTATAGCTAACTTACTATGTATTGTGAAGTTGCTGTAGAAGGAAAATTTAGCGAAATTAAAAAAAATTCAGAAATGTCGGATTTTAGTTAATTCATTTTCTAATGTAAAAATATTTAATATTTATGTGGAATAAAGTTCAAGTTATAAAAATTGGAGCATTTTTATGCGCATGTTGTGATCCTGTCCATGGAGTCTGACGGTACCAGGAGTGAAAAAAAAATTGTAAAAAATAAAATAAAATTTTACAAAAAATCCTACCGGCATTTGAGGCCACAATAGCATAAATTCTGCAAAGAAAATATTAAAAAGTAAATTTTTTCTTATGTCAGGAAACAAAGGGTTAAACCAGTTGCGTTTGACAGTAAAAAAGGTAACCACTGTCGTTAACAAAATAAATAGAGACTAAAAAGGTGTACCTCTAGCTGTAGAAGAGATTACGTTAAGGGTAGCAACATTAGAATTTGACTCAGCATGTGCTAAGCAGGAGAGAGAGATTAATGAAAATCTGAGAGATATCATTAGTCAAGCTGAAGCAGGAACGGTAGATAAGGGTAACACTGTTGCAGAGAAGTTAGTAACCGATTGTAAGTTATACACGTATCTAGTAGGAAAGCCTATTCAGAAAAAAGAAAACGAGTGCACACACGTGCAACAGCAGCATACAGAATGTTGACAGTTGGCAACTAGTTATTGCCGCCAAATCAACCAGTGCGCCAGCGCGAAACCTGGCATGAGAATGAAGCAAACTGGACATTATTGTTAGCACGCTAAATTTAAATATGTAAAGTAATCACATATTATGTATATAATATTTTAATTTCTTGTAGAACTTTAACATACATGTGATAAGCTGACATATCCATTGCATTAACTAAAAAAAGAAGCTGACAATAAAGGGCATCGACACCTATCAGCAAATGTAAGTAAAAAACACTGTACATCTCCGTAACATGCCAATGTACAGTGTGGGGGCAATTGTATCAGTACATAATGACAGGCCCCCAGTATGCCGTACAATTCAGATTTATTAGGAAACACAAAATTTAAACACCGAGTAACCAGAGGGTTGGCAAAGACGTCGATTATAAATGTGCGGTAAGGCGCAGACAAATGAACGAAAAAACAGTCGACTACTGTACAGTTTGTTTTTTGTTTTCTTCTCTCTTACAGACTCTCTCGTATGTAGAAGAACGATGAAGATTGCGAGCTTTATGTATCACATGTGCGCGTGAATAACGTTATATGGAAAAACAGTATCAAGTATTTTTTATTTATTGAAGTAAGTGAAGAGGAAAGTTACAGGAAGAAGATTTTCGGGACCACGACAAGCATCTGTGTTCCCGGAGTCCTCCTCCGCCTGCAGCTTCAGCTAGAAGGTCAGCGAAGTCTGACCGCCAAGAAAAATTAAGATAAGCACAAACATTTTAACAATGAAATCATATTCAATTATAATTTATTCAGAAATCTTCTTTTAATATATATTACAATCTGTAAATACGTTATTGTCTTCCAGTGGACGCTATGAATATAAATGTCAGTATTCATTGACAACATATGTACAGACACTACCGAGACACTTGGGAAGGAATAAGCAGCAGGAGTTTAGGAACTGGAAAATACAGTTGAGGAAACGCTCCATGTTCCAGATACAGTACCTGCACAGAAGCCTTAGGCGAATGATAAATACCTACACCCAGTCCACTTAAACCGGAATAATTAAAAATCTATAGGAATCCAGAGTTCTGTAAGGTGGCAGAATAAATGGTCAGATTCACACCTTAAATGAGAGCTTTATACATCGCAACAGAAAGATGAATTTGACACCTAGGTTAATTCGGTGGTAACGAGCAAATTTGCCTATCAGTATGTAATGCAAAAAGGGAAGACACTCAGTTGACAGTAATTAACACACCGTTCCTAGAATGCATGTTTGAGTCGAAGGTGAAACAGGCAGCGAGAGGCGTTTTAGTTTGGAATTCAGAGGGACGATGGCAGAGGCAAGGCCGCCCTACAGGGGGTACCACGGAAACCACTTAAAAGGGTGTCCCAGGCGGAAAGTCAACGACCGACCAGGTCACTCAGACGCGGAGAGCGAGTGTAACGGCCCATCTGAGGGAGGACAGGAGAGAAAGCTTTTAGAAAACTGCGTTTCGGAATTCCAAATGGATACAAAACAAGACCAGCGACGCGTTTTCGATCACGTGTCCGGTGAGTGGTACACATGTGATACAGTCGATGTACGTAATTAGGCATCAGGAATTGCTTGAAAAGCGTTCGGAACTAGAAAAGTGCCAAAGTTTCGACGCAATTTAATGGTAGGGACTTTGCGATTGGTAGAGAGAGTTTCCACAAAAAAGAGGAAATAATGTGACAAATTCAGCAAAAGATTACCCAAGGTCGCTCGAGTTTACGGCGGACGCAAGCTGGTGAACCAACAAGTTTATGCCTCTGCAAGCGGTATTTTCCTTAATCTGCGATGAGCTGTCGTCTGCTAGGCCGCTCTCTTCCGCTGAAATTCCTATAAAACTAATTACACATTTGCTAAATTTTCCACCAGAAACTTTCCCTATGTTTCTAGTTATCTGAGAGAACATGTACTCATCCCTAGTCTTAGAAGGTGGTGATATACACGCGCATGGTTGGAGCAGCATGCATATTATAACGCCCTCTCAGTTCTCGCAAGAACAATTAATTAATTGGCTGGTATGTTTCTCCACAGTTGGAGCTAAACGATGTTACAGCTCATTTCTAGTTGGATATCGGCCGCTATGAACGGAGACGGAAATTTTAGGGTGGACTCTTCTCTGAACTGGTGTCAAGTGCAGAATGGAGTGCATAACGCTCTGTACGAAGCAGACGAGTAATTTGTGTGACCTCTCCGTTCATAGCGGCCGATATCCAACTAGAAATGAGCTGTAACATCGTTTAGCTCCAACTGTGGAGAAACATACCAGCCAATTAATTAATTGTTCTTGCAAGAACTGAGAGGGCGTTATAATATGCATGCTGCTCCAACCATGCGCGTGTATATCACCACCTTCTAAGACTAGGGATGAGTACATGTTCTCTCAGATAACTAGAAACATAGGGAAAGTTTCTGGTGGAAAATTTAGCAAATGTGTAATTAGTTTAATAGGAATTTCAGCGGAAGAGAGCGGCCTAGCTGACAACAGCTCATCGCAGATTAAGGAAAATACCGCTTGCAGAGGCATAAACTTGTTGGTTCACCAGCTTGCGTCCGCCGTAAACTCGAGCGAACTTGGGTAATCTTTTGCTGAATTTGTCACATAACTAAGCATCCACCATAGACTTGAGTGTCATCCTAAAAATAGTACCGAACTTTGAACCGAAATCGGACGATTTTTTTAGTACTGACCAACATCATAACGTAAGTGTAGGAACAATTTTGTAAATAAACTTCTAGTTAAACTTTAATATTGTCATGTTTAGGATAATGTAACCTTCTGCAAGTTAATAATTAATATTGTTGTGTTTAGGATTATTTCACTTTTTGTTGGTGGTTCAAATTCAAATGGTTCAAATGGCTCTGAGCACTTTGGGACTTAACATCGCAGGTCATCGGTCCCCTAGAACTTAAAACTACTTAAACCTAACTAACCTAAGGACATCACACACATACATGCCTCAGGCAGGATTCGAAGCTGCGACCGCAACGGTCGCGCGCCTCCAGACTGAAGCACCCAGAACCGCTCGGCCACACCGGCCGCCTTTTTGTTGCTGACGAGTAGCGTTATCCTGACAACTGTTTTCTGTTGTCACATTGGAAACTGTGTAAAAGAGTGTTTTTTTGTGCTGATATTCAACATGTCATTCAACTTACACAGTTGTCTTCAATTCTAGAGTAAGTAAACCACAAATGTTGCACCTTACAGTACTCGCGAGTTGAAACGAGAAACAAGATTAGATAATTGTGACACAGAAAATGGGAGCTGAACTTGGAGTCGACCGAAGTACAAGTAGGAACAATTGTGGATGAATAGCCGGCTCAAGAAAGTGCAGAAGAAATCTACAGCAGAATTCCTGCATCTGTGATGAAAAGAAAATTAAGATGCACGGCGATAAAAAACAGAAAAGAAAATGAGAAGGAGAATCGCCCGAAACTACGAAAGGCACTATGGTAATACGATGCTAAACAGCAACTTCTACATCCACATCTTCATCCACATATACAATTATATATACTAACCAGCAACTTCTACATCCGCATCTTCATCTACATATACAATTATATACTCTGCAAACGACTGTGCTTGTTCCTTTTCCATTCACGTATGGAGTGCTTGAAGAATGACTGTTTGAATGCGTCTCTGCGTGTGGTAATTATTCTAATCTTATCCTCACGATCCCTATGTGAGCGATACATAGGGGGTTGGAGTATACTCCTAGCATCACCATGTAAAATCGGTTCTTGAAGCTTTGTTAATAGACTTTCTTGGGATAGTTTTGCCGGCCGCGGTGGTCTCGCGGTTCTAGGCGCTCAGTCCGGAACCGCGCGACTGCTACGGTCGCAGGTTCGAATCCTGCCTCGGACATGGATGTGTGTGATGTCCTTAGGTTAGTTAGGTTTAAGTAGTTCTAAGTTCTAGGCGACTGATGACCTCAGAAGTTGAGTCGCATAGTGCTCAGAGCCATTTGAACCATTTTTGGGAAAGTTTACGTCTGTCTTTAAGGGTCTGGAAGTTCAGTTCCTTGCGTATCTCTGTTACACTCCCACGGGTCAAACAAACCTGTTGCAATTCGTGCTGCCCTTCTCTGTATACATTCAGTATCCCGTGTTACTCCTATTTGGTGCTGGTCCCTCTCACCTGATCAATATTCTAGAACCGGTGGCACACATGGTTTGCAAGCAATCTCCTTTGTAAGCTGACTGCTCTTCCCCAGTACTCTACCAATAAACTGAAGTCTGTCACCTGCTTTACCTAGACCTGGGCGTGTGTTATCATTCCATTTCATACTAGCTACACTTCATGTGTTGGGCGATTCCAACAGCGACCCATTGATATAGTCAAAGTACTCTACATTTTTTTCATTTTGTGAAGTGCACAGTTTTACATTTATGAACATTTAAGGCAAGTTGCCGTCTTTCCAACACTTTGAAGTCTTATCAAGATCTCACTGAATATTTACGCAACTTATTTCAGGCAGTAGTACATCACAGATAACTGGATCATCTGCCAAAACTCTGAGGTTACTATTATTATTAATATTTCGTCTGTTGCAGAGTTAGCGCTATGGTCCGACCTTGCAGCTGTGTTAAGGGCAAGCTACAGTTCACAGGAGTTTCTGAAAACGTGACGTCATTTGGATGACACAAGCTGTATCTAAGACGAAACGAGTTGTCTGTCGACTTTCGAGATCAATCGGTTCACGACATGCGAGGCGAACGTGAAGTTCAAAACATTAACATTCATTTCCAGTAGAGGTTGTAACGTCCCCTTAGAAAAATTATACATGACTGTGTTGAAACTGACACACAATATTTTTAGCGCAACGGAATCTGACTTTCAATAATCCCCACAAAAGAATGGCCCTGACTAACATTAACCTACACCTTTCACAAATCACTTACCTCACAAAAATCTTCGTTACTCGAACTACTGCAATACAGCGAGCGCCACTACTGCCAGCTACATAAAATATTCTAACTACTGAAGGCACTAACTACTGATAGGCATAGTTAGCAAATGAAAGATTTTGATAGAGAACAAACAATGTATTTACCTTAATAGTGTTCAAAATTCATAATATATATAGCAGTTCATAACATCCAGTCTTACAAATTTACTGTCTCTGATGGACACACGTCCAGATCATCCGCTCTCAACACTCCGCCATCTCTCTCCCCACATCCACCACTGCTGGCGGCTCACCTCCAACTGCACTACGCTATGCGCTGTTCACATTCAACTGCCCAACACTACAATGGCAGACAACAATGCAAACTAGCCACAGACTGCACACACCACAGCCAGTGATTTTCATACAGAGCGCTACGTGGCGTTACCAATAAGAAAACCTAAACAGCCTACTTACATAGCCCCCATGTTCCCCACAAAAAATTTTATAAATTGTTTCGGGCCATGGCCAATACAGATTTGAAAAATTTTTCACAATTACAATATCACAGAAATCAAATGCACACACTTATTCATAGAATGTTGGTCAAAAGCTAAAATTTTCTCACAGTCCATAAAGACAGTCCTGATCATTCATCACAGTAAAATTGCAGTGTTTTCCTCAAAGTCTGAGCAGTAAAAGAAAATGCACACGGAAGTAGTGGATTTCCATGCAGTCTTGAAGAAGTAGTGTTGTCCTTCCAACGGAAAGACAGTGCTGACTCTTGACATGCAGACAGGTAATGGGCCACAACAGAGCAAACCCACAGCAGAGTTATTCGAAGTTTTGAAGAATATTGGTAGGTAGGTAATCACAGAGTAGACCCACTGTAGCCCTGGTAGAGATTACGGTATTGGTGGGCCACCAGAGGTGCAGACCCAGTGCAGTCATTGTAGAAATAATGGTATTGGTGGTCGATCAAAGATGCAGACCCACTGCAGTCCTTGTAGAGACGGCCAGCAATCATCTGTTGCGACTGTGCAGTTGCACAATCACCATCGAAGAGTCTTGCGGAGAATATAGCAAGTCCATAAACCACCACTTGTGCACTCACAAAGTTTTTGGAATTGTCCTTAGAACCAGTAATGCTGTTAACTAGTCCCTTGCTGAATTATTAACACACGTCCAAACTCTAATAGTCCTCTTTTTTTCACATATTGTGCATATACTATGACCAACAGAAATATGTGCAGTGAAATGAATGCTTACAAGTTACTTAATTTGATGAACTGGTGTCAATTACAATTTTATAACATGAGAATACAATAACAAAGGTACAAAATACATCATTAAAGAACATAACAATACAGATAACATTTGTAGTAATACGGGCTTTACAAAAGAATCGAAATAACATATACATCAGTGTTACAGGAGTTATGGCATAAGTACATACATAAAAGATCAGAATAACTTTTGAAACATCAACTTCACACATGAGCAACAAAACAGAACAGATAAATAATGTCTAAACATCTTTACAAAGTAAATAAAATAGTATTAGAAAAATTCTACAACATAACTCTCATCAGCTAAACACATAAAGACAGGAAAAACACAAATAAACAAGGGTACACAAACACATAGCAGAATAACACAAGAGGAAAGTGCAGGGTTTGTTATCAGTGTAACATTTGGTACTGCAGTCCAACCCAAAACTTCATTCCATACATCTTTCGTCTTATTTCAACATTTGTTTCCACCAAAAAAATCCTATCGAAGCATGCTTTCTGTATTTATATGTTCACATATTTCTTACCTCATTATTTATTTTCCATTACCTTACCTCATCATTTATTTCCAAGAAAATCCTACCTAAACCTGTTGTCTCTAAACCCTACTTTTTTGTTCATATCCTCTTTCAAAATACTTTTTTGGCCAAACCATTTTCTTATAGCTTCTTAATGCATTTCTTCCAATTCATCACAACTCGTTCTCTTATATAGCCCACCCCATCTTAAGCTAACTTAAATCTACTGAGCTCAGATGCTAAACTAAGTGACGAGGCAAAGCAGCAGCACAAAACAATTACCACAAACAGCAATGACAAAAAATGCAAATTGTCAAAGCAAACAGCAGGAAATCTAAATTAGCAAAGCAATTGCAATAGTACAAATAATAGAATACTGGCTTAACAGAGTAATACAAAGTCAAATTCAGTAACACAATGCCTGGCAAACAGCAGCAGCAAATGCTATAACTTATATCTAAATATGACAAAGCTCAAGCAGAAAAAGTATTACACTAAAGACAAGAATGCAGAAAAGGGAAATGTCTATTCACATCTTAATATCTATGTCATTAAAGTGGTGCACCACAAGAAGTTATTCTACCAAAAAAATTACCAAGTAGTTGAAAAGAAAATTATGTATGCTGTAACTGTTATTAATCCCTTCTTATTGTTCTTTCCTTTCCAAGTGCTCCTTTTTCGAATTACATGGATCATAAAATTATTATTTAATAGATCTGTTGACAGAAAGTGTTCACATTAGCAAATGCATTTAATTTTATTTTATAAAACCAATGCTGTAACACAACTGGAAACCAGATATCAAATGAAATAAGCAACTATCTAAAGCGAAGCATAAAAATATCATTCAATAGTCATGTGACATTCCATAAGTTGGTAGAAATTCTCTCAACTCTCGTAGAAAGACGGTTGTCATAATCAGGTGTGCAGATGTAAGTATCTTTCCAAGTAATGAGCGTGTCGTATTTGCGATGCTTTCTACAAAGGAATGTCAATAGCGAGGTTAATGGCCTCGTTTTTTTCTCCACCTAATGGCTTTCTTTTGTCAGACGACTATCTCTCAGCTGGGCACCCAAAACGCATTACGTCAAGGTCACTTACCTTTCTTACCGAAATATTTACGACAGCAGTTTCCGCTACAGTGGCAGTCTCATATAAAAAAAAATTCACAGGTTGAGAATTTGCATTACAAATGTTTAGAAACAAAATCCTATAAAAATAACAGTGTCCAAAAAATTTTTGTCGGCATTATGATACATTACGCATATACACACATTTCATAATTCTTAAAGTACGATTCTTGGTTTCCAACATACTTTTTCACAAACCAGAGTCCCTAACCACAACTCATTATTCCTTACCTTATTACACATATACATATTCATCGACACTTCTTCAGTATTTCATCATAATAAATACATATCGTAATAAACATTCCTCAACAGCATAATACACATCGTTGTCGTAATAATAACATCATAACACCTCAGTCAAATCTCAAAAACGTCGTAGCTTGCTGCAATAATTTCAAAACCTAAAAAATATTCTCTGCTCATTTGAATAGTGTCATCTACCTCAAATGTACTTTAAAAATCATGCTCCAATATCAAATACATCATTCAAAGCTCTCATAGTATCACAATGGTTCCAAAAAAATATGAACAGTTCACACAGTACAGACAAAATACAGTTTCATAAGTGTGAAATTATCCAACTGTGTAATTGTGTAAACATGTGTCACTGATGTAGTAAAAAAAATGCTTATCTCTCAGTTAAATGATCACACAGCTGTGTAATTTATGTGTTAGAGAAATATGGTACCAATGTGTAAAGTTGTATGAGCAAATACCATATTAGCTAGGGCTCCTTGTGCTTGCCAGACACATGGTACACAAAGTAGGCATGTACCCCCTGAGGATTAGTGTAATCATACCCTCAGGTGTTACAGATTACAGTAATGGAGTGAAATGTATCACAGAAAAATTTCTTTGTAATTCAAAAATCTTTAAAAATGAATGTTTTAAGTACAAAATTAATCACTCAGATACGTGTCCTTTAGCGCTAAATGTGCGTCTTGCTATAAGATAATTCTGTGGAAGTGTCGTAGTTATTGTCCTCCGAAAACTAAGCTCTGCTGAAGCCAATGTACTTACCTCATTATAAACAAAAGTGAAATGCTATGCGTATAGATATCGTAGTTATTACGTACATTACCGTGATCAAGAAAGAACTATACTGTAACGTATTGTTGTCCTACGAAAAAGGCTGTCACATTGTAGCTATACCACAAACGTTACTACGAAAACATGTTTTACTTTCCAGAAGAATTCACAAAAACAGATACACTGCAAATGTAACAATGTAAATTGTGTCACACATCAGTAGTGTCGTGATATAATCGTGTAGCTGTCAAAGAAACCAAATGCTAAGTCATCTTTAATCCCACAGAAAGTACTTCAAATAAAGAATGTATTTTCAAGTAAACCAAAATGTTGCATTAAAATCTCATTAGCAGTATCTGTATATGTTCTAAGTATGTAATCCTTATAGTCGTTACGTAATCGTGCAACTAACAAGCAAGAATGTACACACACAATAACACTGTGTCGTCTGTTCACTATAACAATGCACTCGTAAATACTGTCTAAATATGTTCCCTAGGTTCAAGACTGGATAGTTTACTTCAAAACGTTGTTACATGTTAACAGTTTCTCAGTGTGACAAATTGTACTAGTAGCGCGAAGTGAAAATTTTTGTGGCAAAGACTAAGTTAAAAAGCAGATTATCTTTCAATAAACGGATTTACATGTGAAATGTGGTGTAAACCTTTACTCTTCCTAGTATGCAGAGTTTCAACTTAAACGCAATTATCTTGTGGTCTATGTTGGATTCTGTAAGGTCCATTGTAAATCAGAAAGAATTTGTGACTCAAGCGTTTCTTCTTATGTGACAATGAATGAGCTTTAATGAGAACTTTCTGACCGATATATAATTTCTTTGCATTTGCTTTACCGTGTAGTTTTCTCCTATTCTCTGCTGCAGAATTTATATTTTTAATAGCCAAATCAATTATGTCTTTGTGTCGAAGTTTACGTGTATTCAGAAAAGGTACAAGCTCTCTGATTCTGTTTGGTGGTTCTTCATTCTTCAGTAAGAATAGGTGGTAAAGCAGTGGAGTCATGAGGCATTTCATTCAGCAGGTTTTGAAATAAGTATAAATGTCTGTCCCAATGCTGATGCTTTCTGTGACAATAAAGTCTACAAAGCTTATTGATTTCTTTCATAATCCGTTCAGACGGGTTACAATGTGGTGAGTACAATGAAATAAAACCCGGTTTGATTTTGTGGGTCCGAAGCATACGTGACCAAACACCAGATCTGAACTGCGGTCTGTTATCTGAAATGACTTTGCTAACGTGTCCAACTTCACGTAAGAAATTTTTAGCAACGGCGATGGATACAGACCGTGCAGTGGCTTTACGTAACGGAGTGAAAGAAACAAATTTTGAAGTAAGTTCAACAGCGACTAGAACGTACGAAAATCCATTCGATGTTCTGACAAGCAGTCCCAAGAGATCAACAACGGCAAATTCTTTTAATTTAGAAGGAATGATAGGAAACAACGGAGCACTATGTGAGATAGTAGATGATTTCGCCCTTTGACAAAGTTTACAAATAGACAAGACTCTACGAACACACTTTTCATATTGTTAAAATAACAAGTCGTTCAAAGAATATGATAACATTATTGTGGACCAAAATGTGCGTAGCTGAAATGAATGTACCAAATGAGCTTATTAACAAAATCGTCTGGAATGCAAAGTACCCATAGCTTGTCATCAACAGTGCAGCGTTTGAACAGTATGTTGTTTCTAACCAGGTAATAATGCCGAATCTGAATGTATGTCTTTTCATGCCATTTACTTTTGATGTCTTTCCAAATCGGATCTCTATCTTGTTCATGAGCAATGTCCTTTAAAGATGTAGTGATGAAGTTTTCAAAGGCGACTTTCTGAATGTAAAGAATACTGAAATTTTTCTCGAGGTTGCCTTCTGTGTTACTTTTCTGACGCCCAGCCGGTGCGCGTGACAGTGCGTCCGCAACAATGTTCTCCTTGCCGGGAATGTAGACTATTGTGAAGTGGAATTCTTGCAGAAACAATGCCTATCGGTTTAACCTGTCATGATTTAATTTTGAAGACATAAGAAATTGTAATGCACGATGATCACTGTATACTTTTACGTGCTTACCAGAAAGAAAGAAACGGAATTTGTTAAATGCCCAAAGGCACATACGGTGTTTAGAAAGGATAGATTGCATGCAACCGGTGGTGGAGTGTTCGTCGCTGTTAGTAGTAGTTTATCCTGTAGTGAAGTAGAAGTGGATAGTTCCTGTGAATTATTATGGGTGGAGGTTACACTCAACAACCGAGCTAGGTTAATAATTGGCTCCTTTTACCGACCCCCAGACTCAGCAGCATTAGTGGCAGAACAACTGAGAGAAAATTTGGAATACATTTCACATAAATTTTCTCAACATGTTATGGTCTTAGGTGGAGATTTCAATTTACCAGATATAGACTGGGACACTCAGATGTTTAGGACGGGTGGTAGGGACAGAGCATCGAGTGACATTATACTGAGTGCACTATCCGAAAATTACCTCGAGCAATTAAACAGAGAACCGACTCGTGGAGATAACATCTTGGACCTACTGATAACAAACAGACCCGAACTTTTCGACTCTGTAAGTGCAGAACAGGGAATCAGTGATCATAAGGCCGTTGCAGCATCCCTGAATATGGGAGTTAATAGGAATATAAAAAAAGGGAGGAAGGTTTATCTGTTTAGCAAGAGTAATAGAAGGCAGATTTCAGACTACCTAACAGATCAAAACGAAAATTTCTGTTCCGACACTGACAATGTTGAGTGTTTATGGAAAAAGTTCAAGGCAATCGTAAAATGCGTTTTAGACAGGTACGTGCCGAGTAAAACTGTGAGGGACGGGAAAAACCCACCGTGGTACAACAACAAAGTTAGGAAACTACTGCGAAAGCAAAGAGAGCTTCACTCCAAGTTTAAACGCAGCCAAAACCTCTCAGACAAACAGAAGCTAAACGATGTCAAAGTTAGCGTAAGGAGGGCTATGCGTGAAGCGTTCAGTGAATTCGAAAGTAAAATACTAGGTACCGACTTGACAGAAAATCCTAGGAAGTTCTGGTCTTACGTTAAATCAGTAAGTGGCTCTAAACAGCATATCCAGACACTCCGGGATGATGATGGCTTTGAAACAGAGGATGACAAGCGTAAAGCTGAAATACTAAACACCTTTTTCCAAAGCTGTTTCACAGAGGAAGACCGCACTGCAGTTCCTTCTCTAAATCCTCGCACCAACGAAAAAATGGCTGACATCGAAATAAGTGTCCAAGGAATAGAAAAGCAACTGGAATCACTCAACAGAGGAAAGTCCACTGGACCTGACGGGATACCAATTCGATTCTACACAGAGTACGCGAAAGAACTTGCCCCCCTTCTAACAGCCGTGTACCGCAAGTCTCTAGAGGAACAGAAGGTTCCAAATGATTGGAAAAGAGCACAGGTAGTCCCAGTCTTCAAGAAGGGTCGTCGAGCAGATGCGCAAAACTATAGACCTATATCTCTGACGTCGATCTGTTGTAGAATTTTAGAACATGTCTTTTGCTCGAGTATCATGTCGTTTTTGGAAACTCAGAATCTACTATGTAGGAATCAACATGGATTCCGTAAACAGCGATCGTGTGAAACCCAACTCGCTTTATTTGTTCATGAGACCCAGAAAATATTAGATACGGGCTCCCAGGTAGATGCTATTTTTCTTGACTTCCGGAAGGCGTTCGATACAGTTCCGCACTGTCGCCTGATAAACAAAGTAAGAGCCTACGGAATATCAGACCAGCTGTGTGGCTGGATTGAAGAGTTTTTAGCAAACAGAACACAGCATGTTGTTATCAACGGAGAGACGTCTACAGACGTTAAAGTAACCTCTGGCGTGCCACAGGGGAGTGTTATGGGACCATTGCTTTTCACAATATATATAAATGACCTAGTAGATAGTGTCGGAAGTTCCATGCGGCTTTTCGCGGATGATGCTGTAGTATACAGAGAAGTTGCAGCATTAGAAAATTGTAGCGAAATGCAGGAAGATCTGCAGCGGATAGGCACTTGGTGCAGGGAGTGGCAACTGACCCTTAATATAGACAAATGTAATGTATTGCGAATACATAGAAAGAAGGATCCTTTATTGTATGATTATATGATAGCGGAACAAACACTGGTAGCAGTTACTTCTGTAAAATATCTGGGAGTATGCGTGCGGAACGATTTGAAGTGGAATGATCATAAAAAATTAATTGTTGGTAAGGCGGGTACCAGGTTGAGATTCATTGGGAGAGTCCTTAGAAAATGTAGTCCATCAACAAAGGAGGTGGCTTACAAAACACTCGTTCGACCTATACTTGAGTATTGCTCATCAGTGTGGGATCCGTACCAGATCGGGTTGACGGAGGAGATAGAGAAGATCCAAAGAAGAGCGGCGCGTTTCGTCACAGGGTTATTTGGTAACCGTGATAGCGTTACGGAGATGTTTAACAAACTCAAGTGGCAGACTCTGCAAGAGAGGCGCTCTGCATCGCGGTGTAGCTTGCTCGCCAGGTTTCGAGAGGGTGCGTTTCTGGATGAGGTATCGAATATATTGCTTCCCCCTACTTATACCTCCCGAGGAGATCACGAATGTAAAATTAGAGAGATTAGAGCG
Source organism: Schistocerca piceifrons (assembly GCF_021461385.2). Taxonomy (NCBI): domain Eukaryota; kingdom Metazoa; phylum Arthropoda; class Insecta; order Orthoptera; family Acrididae; genus Schistocerca; species Schistocerca piceifrons. The sequence goes on from NC_060148.1 coordinate 105,684,659, forward strand.
CGCACAGAGGCTTTCAGACAGTCGTTCTTCCCGCGAACCATACGCGACTGGAACAGGAAAGGGAGATAATAACAGTGGCACGTAAAGTGCCCTCCGCCACACACCGTTGGGTGGCTTGCGGAGTATAAATGTAGATGTAGATGTAGATGTAGATAGCTAAAGCTTCTAATTCAGTAACGGAATAATTTTTTTCAGATTTTGTTAGCACTTGGCTAGCAAAAGCAATATTTTTCTGAACAGTACTGTCATTTTCTATGGCTTCTTGAAATAAATGGGCACCAAGACCGACTTTAGAAGAATCCGTGCTAAGGCAGAAATCTTGTGAGAGATGTGGATGAGCTAGTATTGGTGCGTTAAGTAGCAATTCTTTCAAAGAATTGAATTCCAACAGTGCTTGTTCATCCCAGTTCCAAATAGTATTTTTTCCAGTGAGAGAACAAAGTTTTGGTGTAACTAGAATTTACATATTCAGAGAACGACTTTGACCTACCGAATTCAGACTTTTCCAAGTTAACTGAAGTTCCAGATACTGCAAAAATATGTAACACACTGTTGAGGATGCGATTGTGTTGTTCCCATGAGGCTTCTGCTATCAGAATATCGTCCACATATAAGGTGATGTGACGTTTTAAGAACTCAGGTAGTATGGAATTTAGCCCGCGAATTAATGCTGCCGAAGAAATGTTCAAACCAAAAGGAAGTTTCCGAAATTGATAACAAACGCCGAAACAAAGAAAAGTTGTGTATTTTCTATATTCTGGATGAAGTTCAATCTGATAAAAGCTGGATCTGAGATCAATAGAAGACAACACTTTTACACCATTAAAATTTTGAAGAAGTTCTTCCATCGTTTGCGGCCTGTCTGTTTCAGGAATGATGATAGTATTGATTTGTCTCGAATCTAAGACAAGCCTGATCGATCAATTTTTCTTCTCAACAGCATGTAATGGATTGTTGTATGAGCTTACTGCAGGGTCACTAATGCCCTCGTCAAGCATAGATTGTATTTCTGTTCTAACATGGTCCCTATAATGTACTGGAATTACGTATGGTCTAACACAAAATTTAGTATGCTCACGAACACGAAATTGGTATTGAAATCCCTTGATTGTTCCTATTTTGTGAGTAAAATCTGTGGAATGTGCTTGTAAAATCTCAAAAAGCTCCTGCCTATTAGTGTCATTACAATTCTCAGTTGTCTGAATTTTATTCTGAATTAACTCATTAATTTCAAATATGCTGTCGATATCATCCCAGTCAGTACTTGCAGAGTGATTGTTAGTGTCTAGTTCCGTAGAAAATTCCGAACTGTTGTCTAACAGAAGGTAAAGCCGATTAATCTCCTCATCATGGATTGAGAGCCAATCTTCAAATTTCAAAGCTATTGACTAACCTTCTTTCTCTAAACTTATTTCAGCATCGTGAAAGTTTAAGATTACTTTGTATTCATTGAAAAAGTCTACTCCCAATATAAGTTCCGTCGACAATAATGGAACAATAAGAAAGTTCATAGAGAAGCAGTGGCTTTGACAAAGGAATTCTAAGTTGGTTTGTTCGCGTACATCTACACTTTTTCCAAAGATTGCACCTTGTAATTTAATCTTACGTAACGGAAGTGTGGGGCAATCGTTCGATTTGTTGCATTTGCTAAAAGCTGTTTCAGTAATTACTGAAATGGGACTGCTAGAGTCAAGTACTGCCGTAAATTTTACGTCATTTACTGTAATGTGATCATAGGATATGCACTGTTGTTATATTTTACGTCGTGTTCCTAGAATAAGATGTCCCTAATGTCTTCCATTTTTACGTAATTACTAGCTACGGCAGCTGCGTCGTCAGTTTCATAAGTACTTTTTGTGGCTGCCAGCGGTGTGAGTCATTGCCTATTATCTCTTTGTTGGCGCGCATCGTTATTGGGGTTTGGAGAATTACTTTTACAAATTCACCTTGTCGAGAGGGCCCTGCTCTGTTTGAATCCCGCCAGTTCCAATGCAATTCAGGTATGTCGTTTTGTCGGTAGTTTATATAGTTTCTTGTTTGTCGGTCATGTGATGGAGAATTTCTAGCGGAATCGTAATTGCGTGGTGGACCATTGCGTCTGAAGTTATTCTGTCTCCCTTGATAATATTTATCTTGGTTCTCATATTGTCTGTTTCTCTGATTGTCTCTGTGATAGTCATTACTGCGGAGAGGTGATCTTTCCCTGTAATTATTACTACTCTGCCAACGGTTGTCATATGGGTGGTGTCTGTTTTGGTCACGATTTGTGTGGTGAGAATAGCCTTGTTGTGTCCAGTTATTACTTCTGTCATCGCGGAATTGCGACGGATGTGACCTGTAATTGTTGTGTTCCTGTTTTCGCTTTCCGCGATTATCAGTGTCAATTTCTAATTCTTGTAAGGGTCCCTGAAAAGCTTCAATGTCGTCTTTGCAATGTCCTGCCAAAATAATATGTCGTAAATGTTCAGGTAATTTGATTAAGCAAATGCGGATGAGTTCTGAGGGGCTGTATGGGTTTGACAGGTACTGATTCTTGTGCAACATGTCTTCAAAATATTTCACAAGACTGGAAAATTCAGATTGTTCGAAATGTTTCATCATTATGATGCTATGTTTTACTCAGTCTTGTGTAGCTTGAGACCAATATGCTGAGAGGAAGGCATGGTAAAATTTTCCTTCACTGTGACAATCGTGAATGACCGATCGCATTCTTACAGTTGGTTCATTCTCTAAGTAGCCACACATAAATTCTGATCTATGCTCTAATGACCAGTTGGTAAGAAAACAATGAGAGAATTGATGAAGCCACACTTGTGGATGAATGTCGTTGCCAGAATTCTTAAATGTTTCGAATTTACGTGTAGTAATGAACAGCTTATAGTCAAAATCATCGTGTCGGTGAGTCGCATATCGGTCATTGTTACGTCGTGTCGGTGGTTCCATCTCAAAATTCGGTGCACCTTGCCAATTTCTTTCATAATTTCCGAAATGCCCTGTGTTATTATTTTGTGGCTTTTCCGTATTTCTAAGTCCCTCTTCCCGTGTTGGAGCGCGAGTGTCCTCTGAAATATGTAATTCTTGTATTGCCTGTGTCAGCTGATCTTGTACTTCCCGGATTTCTCTTTGGTGTTGCGTATTAATTTGATTCTGATTTTGTTTGAATTTCCTAATTTGTTCATACTCTTCTGTGTCATTGAAGACTACCAGTCTTGCGTCATTCAGATTATCATCTAGCTTCATAGATAAATTATTTAGCTGATCCGAAAGTTCGACTACTTTTTCAGTTAATGAACTAATTTCCTCCATGTGTCTTTGTGAACCAATTTTCAGAGTATCTATTGTGTCCTCTAAGTTTTCATGAGTTTTTGCAAGTAGCGTAACCGAATCGGTAGATGCAACTGAGTCAATTTTAGCCCACAAGGTTGCTTCGTGATTCTGTAATGCATTTTCAGGCTCGAAAAAATAGGTTAAAAATGATCACAAATTTGTGTTTTTACGTCATTACAGACTGCTGAGTGCGTTAACCGCGAAGTTACACCCTTTATAAACGTGTTACGTGCCCGCCTGCTTAGTTGGGTGGTAACGTGCTTGCCTTCCATGCACTGGGCCCGGGTTCGATTACCTGCCGGGACGGAGATTATCTCCGGCCAGGGACTGGGTGTGGGTTTGTCTTCTTCATCATTTCACCCTCATCACCGTCCGCAAGTCGTCCAGTGTGGCGCCGAATGAAATAAGACTCGCACTTGGAGGCCGAACCTGACTGGGACATCCTTGCCAACAATGCCATACGAACCTTTCCTTTCATTTTTTCCATGTGTTACGCTCTGCATTCATGTGGACCGAGCTGTGGACAGGGGAGAGATTAAAGTGTTGGTAAGAATTAGCTGCGAAACTTACTGAAAAACTTGTGCCAACTGTTTTTCCTAATACTCCTTCATCAACACCAAAAAGACTGCTTTAAAGGCAAAAAGAATCTGAAGCTATCCAGCATAGAATCCAGTAACACGTTGATTAAGGTGTCTCAACAAAATAAATTTATTTTTAAAAGCTCTGAAAGCTAGTGTGAGGAGTTGATTTGTAGTCAGAAAGCCCGGGCAACCATTGTAACAGGCGAAGTAAAGCATCAGCTCATTTACCTTGTGCCGAGTGAGTAAAGCCGTTTCTAAACACCAACACAGCTAGAATATCTCGAAAACACGTCACTATCGGTAACGTTTGCTGTAAAAAATAAAGAAAAGTGTAATATTGGTGGTAAAAGATGTACTTTAATCGGAGACGTTTATTTGGGAAAGAAGTGGCCTGAAAGAACTAGCCCGTAAATTGTCTTTTATACACTTTACATATGGCTACATTTTATGTATGGCTGAGATTACGTTACCTTTCTATTCCGTTGCAAATGTGTCGGTCATATGTATGCTTTTTATTTTGAATGGTAATTTGCTTTGCCAAATGATCAATGTGTGAATATAGAGAGAGAGCTAGTAGATGTACACATCATCGAATATTTCAGAGCATAATGCTGTAACTTAATAACGAAGTCCCATACCATTTTTACAAACACGAAGGCAGGACGCAAATCATCTCCGTAGCTACCCTCTGCTCTATTAACTCATCGCTTATGATCGCTACCTCAGAATGAACTGGCGATACAGATCAGTGGAACACTGAAGCAGCCTGTACGTACTGCGTGTCCCTCTCTGCATTTACTCCCGGCTGCTCTCAGCGCTTTCGTATTCTGTGTCGGCTCCCTTGTGGAGCGACCAGTAACGGCTGAGATGGGCAGACCGCTTGTTTATTGCAGTAACTCTTATTGCTGGTCGTATTTTAATGCCACAAAGTTTGAACCACTTTCAGTAAGTGTCTGCTGTGATAGGTTAATGGACGACAGACCGAGTAGTCAACATGTTTAGTTGCACCACTCTTAACGTTGCGTGCCGTATTTGACGGTTCTGTACGAAACCGTAGGCGCAACTCAACACTCACCAAATAGTCGCACTTCTCTGTGCGATTTCTTTAAACAGACTGCCGCAAAACGCGATCAGGTTATACAGAAGCGTTACCTCGGCAAGTATCAGTTTGTGGAGGTAAAGTTCCAAGATTAATTTCTGCAGCTAAAAACTGGCTGCATTGCTTGTGAGACTGTCGATCGCTACAAAAGAGAACAAACCGATGTCACTTGAAAGATTTGTTTACACCCGGGCGAAGTATTTGGTACCGAGATTAGGTACTGTAAGTACAGTGATAGACCTCTGTATCAAGTTACAAAACTACACGGTATCGTTAATTAAACATTGTGGGTGAAATTTAATACTGCGACGGTAAGCGCTGGTAAACACACACTGCACGTTTTCAAATTCCCCAGAGTGTTCTCTGCAGACGCAGACTGTGGCGTCGGTCACGTAGATCGTAATCCGAGCAAAATGACTTACGATGTGGATTCTCCCCAGAAACTACGTTCCGAGCGTTTTGATGAAAAAAAAAATTAAAAGAAAAAGAAAGATAATGGGTGGCGAGCCACGTCCACGTGCCACCACACAGCGGGAAGTAAAACAGCTTCTCGAGTATCTTTTGGCGCACGGCCGAAAGAACTCTGTCCTCGGAGTCCGCGTCGGGAAGTGCGGCGCGGCTCGCTGAGTGCCGCCGCAGGGGGTGCCAGGAGGGCGGCAACTGGGGGCGGCGGTTGCGAGCGAGGGAGAGCCCAGCAGACACGGGCTCTGGCGGGCCTAGCTTGACAGTTGCGCGCACTGCTTCCTCTCCGGTACTGCGAAGCGTCTCCTCTGCTGAGGAGGTGCTCGTAGCTCCTAAGGTGTGCGTTTCAGAGCTCGTGTCTACTGGACTTTTGCTCCGAATAATCCTTCCTCTCATGTCCTCGCATCCTGACAATTCCTACGGGGACATCCTGTATACGAAAAACTTGTCCGAGGATTGTCTACAGCCGACAGACTCCTGTAACTGCTGGAACACGGGCGATACGAGAAATTTTAACGTCCACGCCAGCCAGCTACAAAGAGAGCTACATCTTACAGAAGGCCTCTTCCCGCGTATCACAATCGACCAAGGAAAAATTAAAAATAAAAGACCTTTGAAAAGACAAATTAGGTGTGTAACATCCAGGGGCAGGAACCACAGTGGTAGACCACTTTAGAAAAAACTAGGAGAAGGTCGCGTGCAAGTTTCCTAATCAAATTAAATTGTAGATGGATTTCACCGAGCCAGATACAGAATGGAGGGTCATGCTATGAAAGCTTTTGTCCGGGACAGGTACTTGTCTGATATTTGGAAGTCTTATTCGAAAATTGTTGTGAGCAGAGGGTCATAGAAGCGACTCCTGAGCATCTGTGGTCTAAGGCCGTTATAGCTTATGTGCCCACAGGTGTCGTAGTAACATATTAAAAAAAAAAGAAAAAAACAGAACAGAAAGCCGCCTGATCTGAGGCGCCTTGCCACGGTTCGCGCGGTTCCCCCCGTCGGAGATTCGAGTCCTCGCTCTCACATGGGTGTGTGTGTTGTCCTTAGTGTAAGTTAGTTTAAGTTAGATTAAGTAGTGTGTAGGCTCAGGATGCGATGACCTCAGCAGTTTCTTCCCATAAGACCTTACCACAAATTTCCAAATTTTACGACCAGCGACACAGGCTTTGCAATTTGTTTACTAACGGAGGAAAAGTAACCAAGTCCTTTTTTGCGGAAGATGTACCCAAGATTGGTCTGTCAGGTACAACAACTCACTTCTTTGATTCTGAAGATGCTGCTGAAACATGGATGTGGACACTATATAAAAACTTGTTACTCTGGAAGAGAAGAATGGAGAAGCGCTCCCGTATTCAAAAGACTAGTGAACGTTGCAGATGCACCTGCTGACTATGTCGCCATTTCTTTCTAAACTGTAAAAGCACTTCTACACTAAACTTTGCAACATCTGATCGCAAGAATGGTGTTGTCAAACAACTCCTACACTCCGTCCTAACAGTCCTTGGAAGGCCCAACAGTACCGACCGGGCGCCGTGTCATCCTTAGCCCACAGGCAACACTAGATGGGATCATTGAAGGACATGTGGTCAGCACACCGCTTTCCCGGCCGTACGTCAATTTCAGAGACCGGAGCCGCTACTTCTCAGTCAAGTAGCTCCCCAGATTCCCTCACAAGGGCGGAGTGCACCTCGCTTGCGAATAGCGCGCGGCAGACCGGATGGTCACCTATCCCAGTGCTAGCCTTGCCCGACAGTGCTTAACTTCGGTGATCTGATGGGAACTGGTGTTACCACTGCAGCAAGGCTGTTGGCGTTGTGAAAGAAACAGGAGTCAATAGTGAGAGATTTTTTGGTGAAATATAAATTTGTTTGCTCTTGTAAAAATTTAAACGAAATGAGAAACGGTTTCTGTTGACAACAGCTCTACTGTGTAGTGACGTATTTCTATGGTTGCGTCATCACAAGTAAACCGTAGTAACTCTTCATTATTGGCACCTGGTACGAATAATCCCGCACTGGAGCCAGTTTCCTGGTACGGCACTTGGATAGTTCGTAATAAATTATTTATTTTCTAATTTTCTCGTTTTTTGTTGTGCTGAGGCGGGTAGCTTATTTCTGTGGTATCATAATACGCTTGCAATTTCAAATAAGTTACGTACATGGAGGGATACAATGTGTTTTGAATCTCTTCACAAATGTGAGACTTGGCACTTGGAACCTTTTACATTTCCACTCTTCAAGCATTGAAAAGAGTATATAAGATGAACATCAACAAAAGAAAAACGAGAATAATGCAATGTAGTAGAATTAAATCGGGGGATGCTGAGGGTATTAGGCTAAGAAATTAGACGCTTAAAGAAGTAAAGGAGTTTTGGTACTTGGGGAACAAAAAAACTGAGGATTGTCGAAGTAGAGAAGATATAAAATGTAGACTGGCAATGGTAAGGAAAGTGTTTCTGAAGAAGAGAAATTTGTTAACATCGAGTATAGATTTAAGTGTCAGGAAGTCGTTTCTGAAAGTATTTGTATGGAGTGTAGCCAGGTATGGAAGTGAAACGTGGGCGATAAATAGTTTAGAAAAGAAGAGAATAGAAGCTTTCGAGATGTGGTGGTACAGAAGAATGCTGAAGATTAGGTGGGATATCACATAACTAATGACGAGGTATTGAATAGGATTGGGGAGAAGAGGAGTTTGTGGCACAACTTGACTAGAAGAAGGGATCAGTTGGTAGGACATATTCTGAGGCATCAAGGGATCACCAATTTAGTATTGGAGGGCAGCGTGGAGAGTAAAAATCGTAGAGGGAGACCAAGAGATGAATACACTAAACAGATTCAGAAGGATGTAGGTTGCAGTAGGTACTGGGAGATGAAGTAGCTTGCACAGGATAGAGTAGCGTGGAGAGCTGCATCAAACCAGTCTCTGGACTGAAGACCACAACAACAACATCCTTTTTTTCAGATGTAGTGCGATTCTTTTCCGTCAGTGTATTTAGCGAGTTGAAGTTTTTGATATCGTAACTCTGTAATTTCGATCACGTATTCATTGATTACGCAGATATTAATTAAAGCGCAGTTGCTGCACAGAAAAGAAAAAGATGGTCTATGACCTTATTTGATGTAGGTGTGATCAACACAGAAACTCTGTTGCAATATTATTACTGAATAATATTAGTGGATTAAATTGATAAATACGGCTCACTTTCGTCTGAAATGCTGTCGTTTAAGGTTCATTAGTCCCAGTCATAAATTTTCCCTTTCTCCGTAGAACGATGATCATAGTTAGTGATGCTGACATTACTCGCATTAAATGATCCTGACAGACTGCCCAAAATCTGCGTGAATTCTGACACTCAGACTTCTGGGTTGCCTTAGTCGAGGAGAAAACAAGTATATGATGTTCAGTGCACGAATTCAGCAATTTTGGGACTTGGAATGCACGCACATACGCTATGTCATCAAAAATATGCGGAGATACCTAAAACATATGTTTTTCATATTAGGTGCATTGTACTGCCACCAACTTCCAGGTACTCCATATCAGCGACCTCAGTAGTCATTAGACATCGTGAGAGACCAGAAAGGGGTGCTCTGCGGAACTCACTGATTTCCAACATGGTCAGGTGATTGCGTGTCATTTGTGTCTTAAGTCTGTACGCGAGATCACCACACTCCTAAACATCCCTAGGTCCACTGATTCCGATGTGATAGTGAGGTGGAAATGCGAAGGGACATGTACAGCATAAGAGCGTACAGGCCGACCTCGTCTGTTGACTGACAGACGCTGCCGACAGACGAACAGTGCCGTAATGTGTAATAGGCAGCCATCTATCCAGACCATCACACAGGAATTCCAAACTCCATCAGGATCCACTGCAAGCGCTATGACAGTTAGGCGGGAGGTGAGAAAACTTGGATTTCATGGTCGACCAGCTGCTTGTAAGCCACACATCATGCCGGTAAATACTAAACAAAGCCTCGCTTGGTGTAAGGAGTGTAAACATTGATGGATCAAACAGTGGAAAAACTTTGTGTGGAGTGTCGGTACACAATGTGGCGATCTGGGTGTGGGTATGGAGAATGCCCGGTGTGCCAGCGTGTTTAGTGCCAACAGTAAAATTCGGAGGCAGTGGTGTTGTGGTGTGTCGTGTTTTTCACGGAGGGGGCTTGCACCCTTTGTTGTTACGCGTGGCACTATCACAGCACAGGCCTACATTGATGTTTTAAGCACCTTCTTGCTTCCCACTGTTGAAGAGAAATTTGGGGATGGTGACTGTATCTTTCAACACGATCTAACTTCTGTTCATAATGCACGCCACGTGGCGGAGTGGTTCCACGACAATAACATCCCTGTAATGGACTGGCCTGCGTAGAGTCCTGACCTGAATCCTACAGAACACCTTTGGGATGTTTTGGAACGCCGACTTCGTGTCAGGTCTTTCCAAATGACATCGGTACCTTTCCTCAGTACAGCACTCCGTGAAGAATGGGCTGCCATTCTCCAAGAAACCTTCCAGCACCTGATTGGACGTGTGCCTGCGAGAGTGGAAGCTGTCATCAGGGCTAAGGGTGGGCCAACACCATATTGAATTCCAGCATTACTGATGGAGGGTGCCACGTACTTGTAGGTCATTTTCAGCCAGGTGCCCGGATACTTTTGATCACATGGTGTACATGGTGTAGAGACGTTTCGCCCCATGGTTACTTGTAGCACAAAGACAAAATAGGGCAGGTATTCCGTGATGACCTACACGAGACAGACGTTCGATTATCAAACGAAGTTCACTCACCGAATGCGTCGCACACCCGCCTCCTCAAAAGTGGTTGGACGCCATCGAGCATCGGGTCCTCACTCTCTTGGAACAGCTGCCACAGCCCTGTTTCAAACAATTATCCCTCGCACAGCAAACTGGATTTACAATTGTAGATGTTTACACAATGGCGTAAGTTCTTTGACAGTACTTCCAAGAGGACGTATTCCTACCTGAAAGATCGCTGCTTCTTTCGCCGCCTAATTCTTTACTGTGATCTCGATTTTCTTTCCTGGTTTCCATAGGCTCCTGCTGCGTTTTCTGTAAATACCGGAGCTCCTAAGGCTTCTAATAACCTGTGGTTTAGAATTATCAAGAAGGAACTCTTCTACGTTCATCAGGTCACGTAAAGAAGATTTCGCTGCAACTGTGATCAGCAATTACTGTAGAGGGACGCTTTTGCATTGTGCAGTTAACAATGAGCGTATAGGCGCGCTCTGCACTTCTTGCCGAGATACGAACTCTGCTGTATCTGCATTGAAAGATTCCATCTGACCAACACAGATCGGGTGTATTTGAATATCCGTTCAGAATGGTTATACGCTTCAGCGGACAACTGCTGAGAAAAAACGGTCACTAAATCAGGATGATTAGAGTAGACAGTCTGGATGGAGCTAAAGCAGAATTTTTGTCACAATAGTTCTCATGATGTAATTTACAACTCGACAGAAAAACCTCAATTGCAGCCACACATTAACAAATACCTTCTCAGAAATGATCACGAAACGTAAGACATCTACCATTTATTATATTATGACAAGAGACTACGTAACTGATAGAAACTCGCGTTATATTTGTGACCTGAAACTTGTAACAGAGGAATACGAATTTTTCATTTAAATGCCGTTGAAGTTGCATCTAATATTACTCCGTGAAGAGGGGGCTGTGACTGTTTGTGTGGCGGGGAGGCGCGGTTTGGGGGGGGGGGGGGTGCGCAAAATTCCAATCTTGAGAGACACACACACACGTCCGTGCGCGCACATGAGAGCGTGTAGGTGTGCGCATGCGCGAGTTTGCGCGCTCGAATACACTGTCAAAAATGAACTCATGAAACTTTTACGCAACCTGCTAACAAATAATTTACATTATTGCACATAGTGCCAAGACTGACTAAACGAATTCTAGAGAAAACGACTCACGGATCTATAGCACCAGTTGAGTGGTACTAAACGTACAAGGCAGTCATTCCATCAACAGAATGTTTGTAAGTTTCGAACATTAACTCGACAGGCAGTAGATCATGAACATAAAACTGACCAGTAACTTACTACGGAGCAGCGACACTAGAGACACACGCAGCTAGTTTTTTACTGTTCCAAGCCACTGGCAACCAAAAGAAACACCATTTCAGTTATCGTAGCGATTTTGCTTATGGGTGATCACGAAGGAAATGACTGTCCCAGAAGCTGCAGAACACGAGAAACTGCGTGCAGTTAGACCACGTATGTTTTTCATATATGTTGACATGTCTAATAAAGACGCAAAAACCTTAACATCCTAGAAGAACACCAACATCACACATTTTCGCAACTACCTGTGAGCACGATCGCTATTGATTACGCGTCAGCCACGTCTTGCGCTACAAAAGTTGAGTATCTCTTACCTTTTCGCCGAGAGAATTTTCTGCTGGACGCTGGAAACCTAAAATAAAAGCTTCTGTTACAGAACTCTGTCATAGAATTCTGCAAGTTTCGAATTCGCGTCGTATGTAACTCTCGAGGGCAGCGCAACAAGACAAGCGTCGCAAACCGACAGCTGCTCGTATAAATACGCCATTCAGAGAGCAATTATTCGTCGCGGGAAAACGCTCAGAGAGTAAATAATACGTGGCGGGAAAAACAATCTCGCAGCGAATATTACTGAAACATGCGCATCAGTCGTACAGAGTTTTGACATGAGCTAAAAATAAAGTATATTATCTGAAGTAATGTATAGTTTTGTAAATAGCACCGCCGATTGCACTACCCCTCTGTCAACCTGTATGTTTACAGAAATAATCCTCCAAATTTTTCCAGCCATTGATATGACGCAATTTATACACGTCAAAAAAAGTTTTGCATCACCTCGGTTCCGAGAGTTCCGGAACCTGTACAGAAAACTGGAATAGAGATCAACATAAACACCATTTCCGCCCTTTTTATTGCTCATGAAAACCACACATTGCATGTTGTACCACCATACAGCGAGACCTTCAGAGGTGGTGGTCCAGACTGCTGTACACACCGGTACCCAGTAGCACGTGCTCTTGCATTGATGCATGCCTGTATTCGTTGTGGCAAACTACCCACATGTTCATCAAGCCACTGCCTGTCCAGATTGTCCCACTCCTCAACGGTGATTCGGCGTCCATAAACAGCCCTTTTCAATGTACCCCAGGCACGTTCGATAGAGTTCATATGTGGAGAACATGCTGGCCACTCTAGTCAAATGTTGTAGTCATCCTGAAGGGAGTTATTCACAAGATGTGCACGACGGGGCCGCGAATTGTCGCACGTGAAGACGAATGCCTCGCCAATATGCTGCCGATACGGTTCCACTATCGGTCGGAGGATGGCATTCACGTACCGTATAGCCGTTACGGCGCCTTCCGTGACCATCAGTGGCGTACGTCGACCGCATATAATGCCACCCCAAAACATCAGGGAACCTCCACCTTGCTGCACTCGCTGAACAGTGTGTCTAATTCGTTCAGCCTGACCGTGTTGCCCCCAAACACGTCTGCGACAGTTGTGTGGTTGAAGGCATATGCGACACTCATCAGTGCAGAGAACGTGATACCAAACCTGAGCGGTCCATTCGGCATGTTGTTGGGCCCATCTTTACCGCACTGCACGGTGTCGCGGTTGCAAATATGGATCTCGCCATGGACATCGCGAGTGAAGTTGCGCATCATGCAGCCTATTGCGCACAGTTTGAGTGGTAACACGACGTCCTGTGACTGCACGAAAAGCATTGTTCAACATGGTGGCGTTGCTGTCGGGGTTCCTCCGAGCCATAATCCGTCGGTAGCGGTCACCCACTACAGTAGTAGCCCTTGGCCGGCCTGAGCGAGACAAGTCATCGACAGTTCCTGTCTCTCTGTATCTCCTCCGTGTCCGAACAACATCGCTTTGGTTCATTCCGAGACGCCTGGACACTTCCCTTGTTGGGAGCGCTTCCCGGCACAAAGTAACAATGCGGACGCGATCGAACCGCGGTATGGACGGTCTAGGCACGGCTGAACTACAGACAACACGAGCCGTGTACCTCCATCTTGATGGAATGTCTGGAACTGATCGGCTGTCGGCTCCCCGACGTCTAATAGGCATGGTTGTTTACACCTTTGGGCGGGTTTAGTCAAAAGGACTGTGTCTGTGATACAATATCCACAGTCAACGTCTATCTTCAGGAGTTCTGGGGATCGGGGCATGAGTTAGCGAAAACACATATTTTGCATGAAGGGGTTTGACTTGTCGTGAGCACTTCGTTCCGGCAGTTTTGAGGAAAATTAACTAATGACAATCATGGCAGCACAGCATAAAACTCGTTGTAAGACACATAAGTTGACAGAGGTAATTAATCCTGCCACCTTATACCACTAACAGATTAATATACTGAACCTGTGAAGATATAGGACACAAGCCAGGAGAAATGAGAGTAAATAACTTAAATTTGAATACCATCATAGTTGATATGTTACGGTTTCCAACTGAAGACATTCCAAAGCATGTCTAACCGATTTACTTTTCATAATGCGGGGCCAGTCATAATATATTTCCTTAAAGTCAGTACCGCCATTAGACTGTCGTGTATTTGCAAAATGGTATACTCAGTGATGAAACAAAGCAGTAGGCTTTACCAGAAATATCGACCCTTAGACAATGTGTCTAATAGTGTATTTTAAATACGAGAGTATGCCATCTTAGGCACTGTATAACACTTTAAACACTTGATAATGGCACTTAGAAGCCGAAATTTATCTTGTAAGTGTAAATGTAACACCAGATAAACAACAGTCTAATATCGGTACTGACTTTAAAGAAAGGTTTAACAGATTTCAGCTCTTGTTTTTTTTCAAGCAATGGCGACTATGGCGTTTGGCACATGGCGCACAGAAGGCCCTGAATGCGAAATGAATCACCTATCAGCAGCTGGAATTTGAGCGAACGCTACCACTTCATTACAAAGGAGACGAGAAGCCAAGGAAATGCGAACGTCACTAGCACAAAGGCGATAAAGCACCCCCACCTTAGTTAACGACACTTAAAGGGACCAGGTCGAAAAAAGTCGATTTTCGGTTTTCATCATATTTCGATGGATTTAGGTTTTATTTAAATAATCTGAAAAGGATTGTGCTGAAAAAAGTTTTTTTCGAGCATTTTCCTACCACGTGTGTTCATGCGCCACGCCCACTTTTCTGTCACCCACTTTTCTGCATTTATTTTAGATTTTTATATCCCCTACATTGCACGTTAGGATTTTTTTTTTACTTCCGAGTGTGTTGGCTATCCTTGGAATGCAACGGTCACTGTTCTTTTGTTTCTGCTGTTTTTAAACAACACACTTTCAAAAACGCGGTTAGTTTTGTTAAGTGTGATTGCGAGTAGTTGTTATAGAAAACTTGCAGGTATACTGTGGGCAGGCAATTAGGAGAAATAAAGAAAATCTGTAGGCAATGAAGAGAGATGTCTGGGCCACATTCTTCCGTAAGTCCTCTACTGATGATAGGCCATGTCATAGATTGTGTCCATCAGGAGCAAATTCGTGGTGCAAATACAACAGGGCCCAGGCAACTGGAGAATCTTATTCTCCCCTGCATTTTCTTCCTGCTGCTGTTATTACAGCAATTAAACCTATTTTCAGAGACTTGGCTCATCCTGACCTTCTAAAGAAATGTCTGCAGGGGCAGACACAGAACCCAAATGAATGTTTCAACAGCATAACTTGGAACCAACTTCCTAAAACTGTATTTGTAGGCATGCATACAATGAAACTAGGAGTTCATGATGCTGTTATTACATTCAGTTGTGGTAATATGGGAAAGTGTTGATTACTGAAAATGCTTGCAATTAATCCTGGTGAAAATATGATCACTGGGCTGCAACACTGCGATAAAATGAGGATACCCGATGCAGACAGGTCTGCATCTAAGATGGCCAAGAAAGCTACACAGACATCCAGCAAAGTGAAAAAGAAGCTGGAAGACCTGCTAGAGGCCAAAGAAGGGCCATCATATGCAGCAGGACAGTTTTAATTAACTGTAAATAAATTTCAAAAGGTTTTTCTTTAAATTCAATTTTCCTCAAACTAAAATTTTCAGTACATATGCCCCTTATATATGAAACTGTAATAGATATATGAATGAAATGTTCAGAGACTCTGCATAACATAAAAAGCCACCTCTGGTACTACACTCATTAATATTCCTCTATTAGGAAGTTAACAAAAAGATATTTTCTGCAGAAAAAACTTAATATTTTTGTTAATAAATTTAAAAAAGTATTTCATAAAGACTATAAAATGGATAAAGTAGATTTTAGTACTGTTGACTCTATTAGCATCATGTAACATACAGTAAAAATATTAACGTCTTGCATCAAATAATTTATTTCAGAAATGGGTCAAATACTTGCCTAAATTAACATGGGTTAGATAGGCAGGATGTGGTCCCCTTGAATGGAAAAACAATATCGAAAGGCATTTCGCTCCATGAAGTAGATAGCTATGATTGAAATGGCAAATAAGCGTTCTGTCGAAAATAGAGGATAAATTCTCGCTTCCATTTCGAACTGTCGGCTTCCACCAATGACGTCATACCTAAGTCAAGGTCGCTACTTACAACGTTAACTCCCCATCGCACCCCCGTCATGTTTAGTGGTAAGATGGCCCAGTGGAAAGCGCGTCAGCATGAAAACAGGGAGAGGCTGTACTGGACTGTGGAAAAAAAGCAAAATAGGTACAGTGAACGGTTGAAGAACAAGAAGTGCAATATAGGGCAGCCTGAAACATTGACGGCGTCGTGCGAAGTCATCATGGTGAATGAATGTATGGTGCGAAAACTGGCAATTGACTCTGAATAACGAAAAGTGTAACGTCATCCACATCAGTGCTAAAGGAAAACCGTTAAACTTCGGATACACGATAGATCAGTCGAATCCAAGGGCCGTAAATTCAACAAAATACCTAGGAATTACAATTACAAACAACTTAAATTGCTAGGAATACACACAAAATGTTGTGGGGAAGGCTACCCGAAGACTGCGTTTAATTGGCAGGACACAAAATGTAACAGATCTACTAAAGAGACTGCCTACACTACGCTTGTCCGCCGTCTTTTAGAATAGTGTTGCCCGGTGTGGGATGCTTGCCAGAGAGAATTGACGGAGTACAGGTAAGTCCTAAAAGAACTAGGGACTCACGTCTCCTGAAAATGACGTAATAAAGGAGCGTGGAGTCAATAATTAGAGCGACACCAACTTGAAAATTCTAAAAGAGTGCATAGCAGGAGTGTGCAATGGTTTGTTATACGATACCAGTCTCTGGACTGTAGACCACAACAACATCTGTTTTGGTGTTGCTTTCGGTACTACTATTGTTGATGTAGCTGTGTACTGTCCATTCTTTGAGTATTGCCATTTGTTGATCCCACGTTCTATTATTATTCATGATTTTTATTGGCTGTTAATTATTTCGTCAAGGGTTTCACTTTTTCGTATCGCTTGCTATGCTCTTGGAAGCACGAAAAATATTACTAGCTTTGGAATCGAAAAGTACACTAAACCTAGCGTATATCAGACAATAAATAAGTAAATAATCCTAGAAGAAATAACACTTTTGAAAAACCACTTAACCTAGCGTATATCAGACAATAAATAAGTAAATAATCCTAGAAGAAATAACACTTTTGAAAAACCACGAAAAATAACGAACCGAGGGATGGAGAACTACAATTGACCTATGTAACTGTCGTCTTTGGTTGCTGCCACACCTCACCCTCGGCAATCGTGGCACATTCGGAAAAAAACGGCCAAATATTTGTGAGAAGCAAGATTATAGATACAACTGAGGATCGCCTCACACGCAGCAATTTCAGCTACACTCTTTAAGTTCCTGTCTAACCCCGCCTTCGGAAATCATGCCGTATTAGGAAAAAATAGTCATGTATATTTACGAGAATACGATTATAAATACGATTGCTACTTGGTTGACACGCAGCAACTTCAGCTGTGCACTTAGGTTCTTGACTAACCACAACCTGGTAAATAGAGATATGTTTGTAATAAACAGCGTAGTTTACGTCAGACACTAAGACAACCACAGATAAAATTTAATAACAAGCCACTCGAACATCGTAAACTCATGGCGTCCTTCACTCGGGATGTCATTGGTCAAAGCTGACAGGTAGAAACGGACACTAGATTTGTTTCAACATAGAACTTAATGCCTGAAATTCATTTAAAATAAGTTAGGAAGTGTTTAAAATACGTTACTTCTTACGGTATTGCCCTGGAAAATGTGTGTTTCACGGCAGCACGGTGATGTACTGAACAAGTCACGTTGTCTACGCGAGCGAATACAGCAAGCACTTCGGATGGGCATCTTCGTAGTGCCATGTATAATTTGTAGTAATTCCGAGCTTACTCTGATTACAGGATTTATGAAGTTAACGGTTCTCAAACACAAACTGCTTTAGACGAACCGTAATAAACAGTCCGGACGCCTGTTTTGCAAAACTAAATTACCTCGAATATAAGTGCTGTGTCGAAGACCGTATTCACCCAACATACGTGATGTGAGAATTAATGTTATGCGCCCGCGGAATCGTGCAGCGATTTAACGCCTGTGCTTTGGCTGCCAAGGATTGGCGGAAAACAGATGCTGGTTCAAGACTTAACAGAGACGGCTATTGGCGTTGCCCGTGCCGCTACAGCATTTCACGGTTTTTTAAGGTTTTGCTGAACGCGGACAGGACCATTCGTGTTGCTCGCCATTCGACTCGTCTCAGACTGTTGCTAAGACACGACACGGGACGTCGAAGAGGCTCCTGTATTGTTGAAAACTGCATCACCTCGCGATTGCTGTTGTTTACTCTAAGAGCGTATGACAATTATCGCCGTATAATTACAGGAGGCGTATATGGGCTGTGGTGTCCGGGGCAATTTCGTCGAAAACGACGCCCGCACAGCCTTACTTCCTGCTCCGTCTAACACTTTCCGAACATCACAGAGGCTCTCCTGCGAAACATGCAGGACCGGGAGTCCTGAAAGAAAGGATATTGCGGAGACACGGCACAGCTCCAGGCTGAAGCCAAGCAACGCCTCCGCAAGTTTCTTTCTTCCAGGAGCGCCGGTCTTGCACGTTTCGCAGGAGAGCCTCTGTGAAGTTTGGAAGGTAGGAGCCGAGGTACTGGCGGGAGTACGGCTGTGAGGACGGGGCGTGAGTCCTACTTGGGTAGCTCAGCTGGTAGACCACTCGCCCGCAAACGGCAAAGGTGCCGAGTTCGATTCTCGGTCTGGCACACAGTTTTAATCTGCCAGGAATTTCACATCAACGCTCGCTCTGCTCAGAACGAAAATTTCATTCTGGCAAGTAGTTTATTTTATTTTTTTTTTATTTTACACGTCTAGTTCATTAGGACCAAATTTACGAGGAAATCTCCGTGGTCATGGAACGAGAGAGTGCATGAAATTAACGTCAGAAACGTTGACAACAGATAACATCTACACGATGAGGAGCAAAATCTAGCATAATCAACTATATAACACACTAATTTTCTTTCTTTTATCCGGGAACTCGCTGACACACTAGAAGGAGTGAGCTATTTTCTTCGTGGCAGCTTACCGAAAATGGATGCACCGGAGTACAGTAGTAAATGAGGTGCGGGCCAAGTGCAGACTGGATTCCTGCCTGGTATTAACCGAGCGGAAAGCTGCTGCTTCTCCGGAGTAGGCTCATGTTGTTAACAGCGAACGGAACTGAAGAAAATGCCTGTTGAGAGGCCAGTGACAGAATTCCAGGGGTCTACAAGAGGTTCGCGATCGTGTACCACGTTTTGCTCGAACTGCCCATTTCTGAGCCAAAAATACGCTTTGAGAACGGGTGGAGTTACCCCAGAGAAAGTAATAACATATGGCATAAATGAATAAAAATAAACAAAGTAGACTAATTTCCACCTTCGACTACCACTTACTGCAGATACTGTACTAATAGTAAACACAGCAACATCACCTTTTTGAAGACGGAGTTTCCATGACAACTTATCTCTTAGAAATTTGCGGTGTTCAGATTCCCTAATCATTTGCCCATTCTGTGAGAATCAGAACGACAGTTTAGATTAAACTGAGTGACAGAAACTGTAAAATTTGAGTTTTAATGTAATTTAGCATCAATTTTATTGTTACAAGTCTTGAATTGCACCATTTGATACTTTGCCTATGTTGTACTCAACAAACTTCTCTATGAAGTTAGTCTCATCAGTAAACAGAAATATCTCATAATCACCTGTCATATATAAACATATATCATTCACATATATAAGAAACGGGAACGGTCCCAGCACCGACCTCTCAGCCCCCCCCCCCCTCCGCCCCTGCTTTACATAACCGTCTTCCAGTCATAGTCCATGTTATGCCCGTTCTTATTACTGTCGACACATCATCTTTCGCTGTATGTTCTTAAGATATGAGTAGAACCAGTTGTGTGTTACTCATCTTATTCCATAATGGCCCAACTTCTGTAAAAACATTTTGTTACCAACACAATCAATCACCTTAGTTAAATCAAAGAACATCCCTGGTGTTCGCGAATTTTTGTTTACTGCGTTAAGTGAGTCACAGAGAAAAAAGAATACAGCATTTTTAGCTGTTAAAGCACTTCTAAAATGAAGCTGATCGCTTGACAGCAAATTATGTGAACTAAAATTATCAATTAAGCTTATATGTACAGTCTTTCCGACAACTTCAACAAACATCGATATCATAGAAAAAGGTCTTAAATTGTCGACATTATCCCGTTCTCCTTTTTTATAAAGTGGTCTCACTTCTGAGTACTTAAGTCGTTCAGGAAACTGACCATTACTAAGGGAAAAATTACTAGTATAACATACGCATCACAGTGCTTTAGTATTCCGCTACGTACCACGTCATATCTACGAGATCGCAGCCCTTAGCGAGATCGCTACGCAGCCCTTAGTCTGCAGAGATCTAAGTATTGACTCAGTCCCCCCTCTGTCAGTATAACTGAAGCGTGTTTCAGAAAGCAGTCTCGAAAAGCCTAAGTTTTATTTAATTCACCTGCTATATTGCTCATATGGTTTTAATTTTATCCAGAGAATTCGGTATTGTATTTGCATATCACGCTTTTTGACTCCCTAATAAGACTTTTAAGCAGTGTACAGTTCTGTTCGTAACGGGCTACTGCAACTCGATTGTGGCTGTTTCTAACATTATAAATTCCCACTAGTCAGACACCTAGATTGCCTGTTAGTGCTAGTATCCTGTTTTCAGTGTTCTAATGGAAAGCGACTACCGAACTCCATGAGAAATGTGATAAGGAAAGCGTTTATTTGTCAGTCGTCTATGTTACCAGCAGTATAAACGTCCTGCCACTCTTCTTCTTTAATGAGGTTCGAAAAAACGTCTGTTGGCGCTGGATTAACTTTTCTAAATAGTTTGCAATAATATGTAACATTAGTGTACGCACAGATTCTTTTACCATTAACATTCGTGTGTCATGTTTTGAAGGCAATTAACCCTTTCACAAACAGAATGCCTCTCTAGCAATGAAGAATGAACCAGAATGTTGTCTTTGGTTGTTCTACCGTTCCCCTGCACTCTTGTCACAAAGAATATAATCTGCATTAGATGATGTGAATTTGGGATATCTTTCAGCATTATTTTTGTTGCACAGTCACTTGTAAAATTAATATTAAAGTCACCACGTGTACAACTTTTGTTTCCGCCGTCTTTTTCCCCAACATTTGAGGCTTTCATGAAACAAATTGGTCATGCACGTATCATTCAAAATATTTTCCATCGCTGGCCAATACTTTCTCCCATCTTTCGGGCAGTGTACGAATCCCACGTCGAAAAAATTGTTCATCTTTTGAAGCGATCCACGAACCAATCCAGTTTGTGGCCTCTTCATGAGACCGGAAGTGCTGGTCAGCCAGGCCATGCGCCATTGATCTAAACAGGTGATAGTCAGAGGGAGCAATGTCTGGAGAATACGGCGGCTGGGGTAGGACTTCCCATTTTAACGTTTCCAAGTACGTTTTGACTTCTTTTGCAACGTGGGGTCGTGCGTTGTCCTGCCGCAAAATCACCTTATCGTGCCTCTCGCTGTATTGCGGCCGTTTGTCTTTTAATGCTCTGCTCAAACACATTGATTGCGTTCGATATCGAGCACCTGTCATTGTTTCACTTGGTTTTAAAACCTCGCAGTACACGACGCCGAGCTGGTGCCACCAATTGCAGAGCATGATCTTGGAGCCGTGAATATTCGGTTTGGCCGTCGATGTGGAAGCATGGCCGGGATATACCCGTGATTCCAGAATGAGATTTTCACTCTGCAGCGGAGTGTGCGCTGATATGAAACTTCCTGGCAGATTAAAACTGTGTGCCCGACCGAGACTCGAACTCGGGACCTTTACCGTTTTAATCTGCCAGGAAGTTTCATCCCCGTGATTGTTTGCGTTTAGGGTTAACGTAATGAACTCAATTTTCGTCCCCGGTCACAATGCGATGCAGAAATCCCTTCCGTTTTTGCCTCTGAAGCAACTGTTCACCAACACACAAACGCCTTTCAACGTCTCTCGGTTTCAGCTCATACCAGACTCAAGTTCCTTCTTTCTGAACCGTGCCCATAACCATGAGACGTTTTGAAATGGCTTGCTGTGTCACTCCCACTAATCGTGCCAGTTCTTCTTCAGTTTGATTCGAGTCTTCACTCAGC
Organism: Schistocerca piceifrons; assembly: GCF_021461385.2. NCBI lineage: Eukaryota > Metazoa > Arthropoda > Insecta > Orthoptera > Acrididae > Schistocerca > Schistocerca piceifrons. The sequence goes on from NC_060148.1 coordinate 105,706,869, forward strand.
AACGCCTGCTATTCTGCATCTTCGAAAACATTCTCTCTTCCACCAATATGCCAGTCGACGACGTTAAAATCACCGTTCTTGAGGCGTTGAAACCACTCGCGACCCGTTCTATCACTAATAGCGCTCTTACCATACGTACTTGAGAGCATTCGATGAGACTCAGCCGCTGTTTCCTTCATATTGAAACAAAAGAGTAACACCTCCCGGAAATGACGAGGATTACGCTCGTAAACTGACATTTTCAATCAAGAACAACTTTATGATGCAGACACAAATCGACTAATGTTTGAATGAGGTTATGCTGACCGAGGTCCAAGCTAACTGCCTGACGTATGTGATCTGTTTCTTTCGACCGCTACTTACCGTTGTCGCCACCTATCGGCAAACGGCGGAAGCTAGGTTGTACACCTCGTATGTTAACCGAACGAGCTACTACAGCTCAACCAGTGCATTTGTACATCCAACGACAGTAATGTGTAATTCTCCCTTACGCCCTTTCTTGAAACACAATGTTCTTATTATTTATATTCTTCACAACGTGTTTCGGGGAACGGTTCTTATTTTCAGTTGCTTTTTCTCTGTGATACGCCAGTTATTCGTGATGTTTCGCATGTGTGAAGTACTCCATTGTTCTGTTGTCTTTACTGTAACGTATAAAAAAAAGTGCAATTTTTAATTGGTTTTTATATTCAGATCGATCATTAATTAAAAATTTCATGTGCTTTTATGCACTACAGTAAAGACAACAAATCACTTAGCACATTACACATGTAAATCATCACAAATAAATGGCATAGCGCACAGAAAACACACTTTAAAATGGGACTGATTTCCCGAAGCTCAAAGTGCAAAAAATTAGTAAAAAGAAAATCCGCAGGCTTTCGCCAACCATTTATAATGCATCAAGTCAAATTTTACGGGTATCTAGGGCATGGGAATTCGAAGCGTTCTCTACATTTTAAATTTCTGCTCGGCCGATTTACAGTTGCTGGCATTATTAGACACACATGCACGATCATTTGGCAGATGTTAAAAGAGGAATACATGAAACAACTCACCACAGAAGAGTGGAAGAATATTAGCGACCAACATGAGAAGACGGCAAACTTCCCTCACTGTACGGGATCCATAGACGGACAACACGTCACAATCGTTAAACCGTGCAGATCAGGCAGCGATTATTACAATTGCAAGAAGTACATTTCTGTTGTACTGACGGCCATATCAGACAGCAATTATTGTTTCAGATTCATAAACGCTGGGTCATTTGGTCATCAAGGAGACTCTAACATATTCAAAGCTACTGCATTAGCTAAAAAAATTTAGAATCAAACTTTGAATTTGCCAGCTGCTTGACCACTTCTCAGTGATCGTTGTGGCCGAAAATAATTTACGTGTTTGTAGCTGATGAGGTTTTCGCGTCGAGGAACAACTTAATGAGACCATATCCCACAAAATACCTGACAGATAAACAAAAAGTCTTCAGTTAGAGGATGTCACGATGACGTCGCTATGTAGAATGTGCATTTGGCACTTTAGTCAACAAATGGAGAATTTTTCGTCGTCCAACCGAAGTTATTGTGAATGTGGCAGATACTGTCATTCAAGCATGTTGCGCACTTCACAAACATGATGGCTACAGTTTCGGTGACACACTGACATGCAGTATGCAAAGTATTCCTGCACATGAGACAAAAGGGAATAATAATGGGAAAAGTATCAGAGATCGTTTTGCTGATTACTTCTGTATCATGGCTTCGATCTGTACCGCTGCAAGATCGTTGCGGTAACATCCTCGAACAAAGACGTAGTTTTATTAGTGTAGCAATTCACTTGTTGGCATTTTATTCATGAATATGTGCACCGTTTATAGATACTAAAAAAACATTTTGCTGTTAGTTCTCGCTGATTTCTGCTTGTCATCTAGACCATCCCCCTTCCTGCCAAAACGGCTGCAGTAACTGCTCGCCACGACTCTCTCTTGTTTTCTTTGTTTTTATACTCTTCGTCCCGTGTGTCGCACAGACATGATGTTGATGTTTGGTTTGGGGGGCGCTCAACTGCACGGACATCAGCGCCCGTACACATTCCTAATCTGTATGCAGTCCAGTCTATCCACTTTCACGAATGATGAACAGAACACAAACACCCAGTCCCCGGGCAGAGAAAATCACCAACCAGGTCTGGAATCGAACCCGGGGGCCCGTGATCCAGAGGTAGCAACGTCAGCTACTAGACCACGAGCTGCGGACGTCGTACAGGCGGTGTCGTAGGGTTTCCTACCGTGGGGTTTCCTAGGAGCAGTTTCGCACTAAACCTGTCAGAGGCCCGGGCCGGCAAAACAAACTGAGGCTCCCCTTGCTTTCCCCTCCCACCCTCCTCACCACACATGAGTTCTCCGAGAGTTTCAAACGCAAACGGAAGGAAGTCTCACATTGCTTATCATCTTCATTTTGTGCCGTGATAATTTACAATGTATAACGTTATTTTACGTAACACTGAAAGTGACTGCTCTCGTAATCTCGTTGCTATTATTTAATAGCTATGTTGCCCCTTATACGACAGAATTCATTACACGATTTCTGTTGTTCGAATCTATTATTTATGTTTCGCAACTAAGTCGACATAGAGGGAGCGGGGCGTATAAAAATGAATCCCTATTTCCCAAACCAAGAGGAAGGTCACTGTCTACATAAAACTTCGTTCAGTGCACAGTGGAGGGTACTTTACTTACGGATTTCAACAAAAACCACAGTGTTGCTCCGATCGTGATGAAATTTTGTACATCTTCAAAACAAGAGGAACCTCACCGTCTACGTGAAATTTCATACGGTGTATGGTGGATGGAGGGTACCTTACAACAGAATTACACACCGTTTGACTGATCAGCTTGCGAGTTGGCTCATGTAAGTATGTTTTCGTGGTGAAGGCATTTATAAAAGCCAACGTATGCTGGATGGCGGAGGATTGGCCGACCTTTAAATAAATTCAACATCGTTTCGTCAATCAGCATGAAAGTTGGCAGATATACGTATTTTTTCGTAGACAGGGAAAGAGGAGATGGCATGACAGGCGGAGGAGGAGATATATGGAGTGAGGAGAACGTGATGGGGGCGGGGACGGGGGAGGAGGTGCATCCAGAGAAGTGAGAGAAGCAGATTAAAAGAGAGAGGGAGCAGCAGGTAAACAGAGAAAGGGGGAAGGTGGTGAATGACTAATGGAACACTGTAATAAGTACATAAATTAGGGGTGTTATTGTGAATTCGATGTGCTATTAGAAAAAGCGGAAGAGGAGGTGGACAGAGACGGGAAGATTGATAAAAAGGAGAGGAGGATGGAGAGGAGGAGGATGTGTTGTGAGAGAGGGGGCAGATGGAGGAGATGGAAAGGGAGACGGATGGGCGGAAGGAAGAGGTGGATAGAGAGACGAGGCAGGACTAAGTGGACAAGAGAGATGAGGGAAGAGGGGATGAACTGACATAAAACTGGGATGAATAAATATCTGGGCAACGCCGGGTTTCTGTTAGTAATTAGATAAAGATTTACGCGACAATGGGCGTGTTCATCTGAAAGAAATTACAGAATATTTTCCTATGGTTCGATGAGGCGTTTACAGTCTCGATAACTAGAGTGTTGTTCTTGATGTCTACATATGATAAAATTCGTTGCTTAATACAGATGACTCCACCAAAGTTCATTTAGTTGGAATTTCATCTTTATAAAATGAACTACATAATAATCAGCTGAAAAATGCTCCTGTTGGAGCACAATAAAGGCAAATATGTTCGTGTTTAAAAGACTCTGACAGAAAAGTGGGCAACCAGCTGTCTGAGCCTCATTCCGCCTTCCTCACCAAAAATTCTGTAAGCTTCGCAGGACGAGTGACCATGTTATGTAAGAAATTTACCAAGCAAAATTTCACTTTTGTTGAGTTAAAAATTCAATAAATAGCAGATTTTGTATTAGAACTTCAGAAATACCGTTAAAAGCGTACTTTTGTGAATGAAATCCACCAAATACAAAAAATTAGTTTTGTATGACATATATGACGAAACTCCATAATCGGCAAGTTAACTTTACGAAATTATTGATGCTGGTAAAATGTTTGCTTTATTTACACATACCGTTTTGAAACAACAATATTTTTACTGCCCACAGCAAGCTCCATAATTTTTCACACAGAACATCACGGTAAATTTTTTATCATCCAACTTTTCGAGTCTCTAGACCTCCTCCGTGGTGACGCTCGCATTTCCGACTACAAATAAATATCGTAACAGTGAACTTTCCGACTGACATGAAAATAAGAACATCCCTTCACATTTTATCCAGGCTTAGGACTGGCTATGCACGTAGTATATAGGCGTGTTTAAATGTTTTTTTTTCATTTTATTTCTTTTTATTTATTTCTTCTGTTTTTGTTGTTATTGCTGTTCAGAATTACAGTAGCAAATTAAAGACCTTTTTTTCTTATCAATCGTAATTTCTTATTCAATTTTTTGTAAAAAGGCTAGAGATTTTAAACGCCTTTTTAAATCTCCAGAGTCTTCATATGTTTGCATAATGTCTTTTAATCTTTTGTCAAGATCTATGTACCTTTTCTTTCTTTTTTGAAGAGGTAGGCCAATGGAATCTTTTTTAATTTCAAAAATAGCATTCACTGCCTCCTCCTTCAGCATCTGAATCAGAAAGTATACATTTGGATGTTTCTGATTCATTGAGGAGTTCAGTTTTCTATGCCAACCTTTGACAGCATTCGTCGTTCTGTGTCGTTGGTTATAAACATTCCACATTTCAATAGATATATTAGGATTTTCCATCCACTGATCAACCATATAGTCTGCAAATGCTGTGATCTTCTCTCCACTGGGCATTTGCTCCATTATTAAAATCCATGCTTCATCGACAGTGTTAAGTGGAAGATGTGCCATTGCAGCACACATGGGACAAAACAATCGGACTTCCTCCCTATCCCTGTAGTCTTCCGTTGATCCCAGTTCCTGTATCTTTTTTCACAGACACTGGTTAAAGTGAAAATTACAACCGGAAAGTTGTGTTTCAGGGAACACTGAATTCATTGCTTTAATAGTAGCCATTTCAAAATCTAGCACTGCAGTTTTTGGTGACCACCCAGGCATCTTAGATTTCAATCCAGAAAAAAGTATTTCGTATAAATTTTGACTTATGTCTGGCAGCAAAGCAAATAAAACAGGAAATATCTTAGTTGCCTCTTCTGTACTTACGATGTCGACATGGATTGTGTACAATTGTTTGAACTGTTTCGAACAGCTGTCAAATGTCCCATCCACAAGCACAGTTCAATTGTGACAAAGGATTTTCTCTGCTTCTTCACAAGCAAATACTAGAAGTCTCTTGCCTGGAACAGAGCCATCATCAATCTTCAAAAAACTATTACCTTCCGTTAATTTCAAAATGTCTTCGCTAAAGTGAATTTCCGAACTAGAGCCAGGGTTCTGGGTTGTCCCAATAGCTCCTCTTCTCGCCTTACACAATTGACTCTTGGAGCTGTCATAATTCGGAATATTTGCCACGAATTCTAACCCTTTATCTTTCAAATCTTGAAATTCCTGTTTAAAAATTTGGGCTACAGGCACTGTCTTTTCTTCACGAATTCTTTTTCTGCAGTTATGTAGTCTTTTCTTTATCTCTACATCTGTTTTGTCAGGTGGACAAGAATGTTGCTGTTGAGCAACAACTTCACCATTTCCAATTTTTAAACGAACTTTTGCACCTAGTCCGTTCATAATTGACGCACATCCAGTTCGTATATTCTTCATTTTTCCTATGAATACGGTAGCGATGACTATCCCTGATAAGACGCGGCCTCCCTTTAGTTGTTGTTATCACTTCCATCGTGTACACTGCGTAGAACGGAAGTCGTATAGGAAAACGCACGGAATGAAAGCTATCGACGACGACACTGTCTGAGAAACGGTGACAACTCCTGCACTGAGGGTGACCGACTGGGGTAGACAAACAGTGGGGGGGGGGGGGGGGGGGGGGAGAAGACTCAGTTCGCAAACACCTCGTTACGGAACCGGTTGTTCGGGACAGCTTCACTACCTGCTGCACCCTTGTAGGAAACCCCACGTAGCCACGCAGACAGAGGGCCAGCTTGTCACCTTTGTGTACGGAACTACGCTGAACGCCGACTCCTGGTGCGTCAGATGGGTCTTGAGTATACTGTTACAGACGTATGTACGTTTCCACTTTTTAAGAAACAACTACAGTTGTGTCACGCAGTTTCCCATTGAAACCCTCCATAATGCTGCTCACTTATCAGTGCCGAAATAGAGATGCCATTCACACTTCATCGTGATAAACAGTCTGTTCACGGAAAAACGAATTCTCTAATCAAGAATGGCAAACAAAAAGAACTGGAAATGCTTAAAAAAACCAAATTCAGATTTTAGCAATTCAAGAAACAAAGGTTCCTGGAAGAAAATGTAGTAGATTCTTGTAACTACAAAATCTTCAAAGGCAAACCAGCAATAAAAATTACGATTCCGATGCAATTATGGGGTACAGCTTTCTGTGTTCAAAAAAACGTAATTAGAATAGTTACAGAATTTAGATCCACCTCAGACACACAATCTTTCTTGTCAGTTAGATGCAAAAACAAGATATACAATAAATGAAAACAACCAGAAAAATCCACAAAAAACAGAGGAATTCTGCTGTCTTTTAGAAACTGAAATATTTAAAATTCCAAAGATGAACATCGTATTACTATTACCCGACATCAGTACACAAATACGCAGAGGAAAGAAATTTAGAAATGTAATAGGACACTGCCCAGCTCATAGAATAACCAACACAAATGTTATGAAGCTAATCAGCTCGTGTTAAAGGTCTCATCAGAAACTAACACCAACCTTATTTAGGAAACTCCCAAGAAAAGGTGAAACGTGAATATCTCCTAATCCAATGTTAGGACGATTTCAATTAGGTCATGTGGCTATTTCGCAAAAAAGTGCAATGGAAACTGTAAATGTGAAAACAGTACCGAATAGTGAATCTGATTCCGATCAGTACCTCTCCAAAATCAGGCAAACTCCTACCGAATTAAGAACATAGAAAGTCACAAAGATTAATAATATATAATACAGACAGGCTTACTATAACGAAATAATCAATAAAAAACTGTTTTTGTTGTTGTTGTTTTGTTCTTCAGTCCAGAGACTGGTTTCATGCAGCTCTCCATGCTACCCTATCCCATGCAAAGTTCTTCATCTCCCAGTACCTACTGCAGCCTACATCCTTCTGAATCTGTTTAGTGTATTCATCTCTTGGCCTTCCTCTACGATTTTCACCATCCACGTTGCCTTCCAATACAAAATTGGTGATTCCTTGATGCCTCAGAACATGTCCTAGCAACTAATCCCTTCTTCTTGTCAAGTTGTGCCACAAATTCCTCTTCTCCCCAATTCTATTCAGTACGTCCTCTTTAGTTATGTGATCTACCCATCTAATTTTCAGCATTCTTCTGTAGTACCACATTTCGAAAGCTTCTATTCTCTTCTTCTCTAAACTACTTATCGTCCATGTTTCACTTCCATACATGGCTAAACTACATCCAAATACTTTCAGAAACGACTTCCTGACACTTAAATCTATACTCGATGTTAACAAATTCCTCTTCTTCAGAAACGCTTTCCTTGCCATTGCTAGTATACATTTTATATCCTCTGTATTTCGACCATCATCAGTTATTTTGCTCCCCAAATAGCAAAACTCATTTACAACTTTGTCTCATTCCCTAATCTAATTCCCTCAACAACCCCTGATTTAATTCTACTACATTCCCTTATCCTCGCTTTGCCTTTGTTAATGTTCATCTTATATCCTCCTTTCAAGACACTGTCCATTTCATTCAACTGCTTTTCCAGGTCCTTTTCTCTAAGTCTACATATGCTAGAAACATAGGTTCGCCTTTCCTTAATCTAAGGTAAGTCGTAGAGTCAATATAGCCTCACGTGTTCCAACACTTCTACGGAATCCAAACTGATCTTCCCCAAGGTCGGCTTCTACCAGTTTTTCCATTCGTTTGTAAAGAACTCGTGTTAGTATTTTGCACCTGTGACTTATTAAACTAATACTTCGATAATTTTCATACATGTCAGCACCTACCTTCTTTGGAATTATTATATTCTTCTTGAAGCCTGAGGGTATTTCGCCTGTCTCGTACATCCTGCTCACCAGATGGTAGAGTTTTGTCAGGGCTGGCTCTCCCAAGGCTATCAGTAGTTCTAATGTAATGTTTTCTACTCCTGGGGCCTTGTTTCAACTCAGATCTTTCAGTGTTCTGTCAAACTCATCACCCACTATCATATCTCCCATTTCATCTTCATCCACGTGCTCTCCCATTTCCATAATATTGCCTGCAGTACATCGCCCTTGCATAGACCCTCTACGTACTCTTTCCACCTTTCTGCTTTCCCATCTTTGCTTGGAACTGATTTTCCATCTGAGTCCTTGATATTCATACAAGTGGTTCTGTTTTCTTCAAAGGTCTCTTCCTGTAGGCAGTATCTATCTTACCCCTAGTGATATATGCCTCTACATCCTTACAGTTGTCCTATAGCCATCCTTGCTTAGCAAATTTGAACTTCCTGTCGGTCTCATTTTTGTGATGTTTGTATTCCTTTTTGCCTGCTTCATTTATTGCATTTTTATATTTTCTTCTGTCATCAATTAAATTCAATATATCTTCTGTTGCCCAAGGATTTCTACTAGCCCTCGTCTTTTTACCTACTTGATCCTCTGCTGTCTTCACTATTTCATCCCTCAAAGCTGCCCATTCTTCTTCAACTGTATTTTTCCCCCCATTCTTGTCAATCGTTCCCTAAAGCTCTCCCTAAAACTCACTACAACCACTGTTTCTTTCAGTTTATCCAGGTCCCATCTCCTTAAATTCCTACCTTTTTGTAGTTTCTTCAATTTTAATCTACAGCTCATAACCAATAAATTGTGGTTAGAGTCCACATCTGCCCCTGGAAATGTATTACAGTTTAAAACTTGGTTCCTAAATCTTTGTCTTACCATTATATAATGTATCTAAAACCTTCCAGTATCTCCAGGCCTCTACCATGTATACAACCTTCTTTCATGATTCTTGAACCGAAGTTATGCTCTGTGCATAATTCCTCTTTCATTCCTTACCCCCATTCCATATTCACCTACTACTTTTCCTTCTTTACCTTTTACTACTACTGAATTCCAGTCCCCCATGACTGTTAAATTTTCGTTTCATTTCAATATCTGAACGATTTCCTTTATCTCACCATACATTTCTTCAACCTCTTCGTCATCTGCGGAGCTAGTTGGCATATAAACCTGTACTACTGTGGTAGGCAAAGGGCCTCATGTCTATCTTGGCTACAATAATGTGTTCAATGTGCTATTGATAGTAGCTTACTCGGACTCATACTTTTTATTCATTATTAAACCTACTCCTGCATTACCCCTACTTAATTTTGTACTTATAATCTTGTATTCACCGGACCCAAGGTCTTGTTCCTCCTGCCACTGAACTTCACTAATGCCCGCTATATCTAACTTTAACCTATCCATTTCGCTTTTTAAATTTTCTAACCTACCAGTCCGATTAAGGAATCTGACATTCCACACCCTGATCGGTAGAAAGCCAGTTTTCTTTCTCCTGATAACGGCGACCTCTTTTGTAGGCCGGTCAGGGGACTTTTTTACCTCCAGAATATTTTACCCAAGAGGACTGCATCATCATTTAACCATACAGTAATGCTGCATGCCCTTGTGAAAAATTACGGCTGTCGTTTCCTTTTGGTTTCAGCTGTTCGCAGTACCAGCACAGCAAGGCCGTTTCGGTTAGTGTTACAAGGCCAGATGAGTCAATCATCCAGACTGTTGCCCCTGCAACTACTGAAAAGGCTGCTGCCCGTCTTCAGGAACCACACGTTGTCCGACCTCTCAACAGATACCCCTTAGTTGTGGTTGCACCTATGGTACACCTGTCTGTAGCACTGAGGCACCCAAGCCTCCCCACCAACGCAACAGCAAGCTCCATGGCTCATGGGGGGGGGGGGGGGCGCTCCAGATTACTTAATTCAAAAGATATTGTAGGTATGTTCTTGGATATCAAAAAGGCTTTTGATTCTCTTGACAGAGAAACTATAGATAAAATAATTCGAGAATTCGGCGTTAAATCTAAACTGGCAAACCTAATCCGTGAAACAATTAAAGATACAGTGAGTAAGGTAAAATTTATGGGAGAAATTTCACAGCCTTTCAAAATAAAAACAGGCGTACTCCAAGGTGACGGCCTGTCACCAATTCTTTTTAATAGTGTGTTAGGGAAAACAGTAACAATATGGAACGAAAAACTTATTGAACTCAACATATCACCTATAAGGTTAGAAAGAGGAAGTAAATAGATCGATATCAAGTGTCTAGCATTTGCAGATGATTTTGTTATACTTTCCGAAAATGTGGCGCCTACTATAACACAAATAAATCTCTTGGAAGAAATAGCCAGCAGAACCGGCTTAAGAATTTCTGCAGAAAACACAAATTTTGTAACAAACGTTAAAGATGCTCCAAAATTTCTCAGAACAGATATTGGCCCCATAGAGAAGGTAAGAAAATTCAAATAGCTAGGGGAGATAATGCAACGAAATGCTTTGGAAAATTCTGCAATAGAGGAAAGGTTGCATGACAGGGGGAAAGCGTTTGGTATCGGCAAAGACATCTACAATACAAAGCGTCTATCGAAAAATGCAAAAGTAAGGTATTACAGCACAGTAGTGAAGCCAGAATGCCTACATGCAAACGAATACCGAGCATTAAACTACAACTTAGATAAATTAGAAGTACCAGAAAGGCGAAATACAAGGAAAATATTAGAAGCACAAAACACAGCAGAAAGTTGGCAATTATGAAGTAATGCTGAAGTATACCAAAGTATAGAATATATTTCAAACGTAATGAGAAAAAGAAGACTCGTGATTTTTTGACATCTGTTTCGAATGAAAGACAGTAGATTAACTAATAAGATTTTCAGAAGCCCACAACAAGCTGGGTCAACGAAATGAAACAGGATTTAGAATGCAACAATATGAAATTGGAAATTATAAACAACAGAGAAGCCTTTAGGGTGAAAGGATTGAAAATGGAAGGATCCTAAGGTAGGGTAGCTAAAAAGACTGGTTCAAAAGGATCTGAAGACAGAACGAAGAAACATAGTGCGCAGATGAAGGCATACCTGAAGAAAAAAAAGAGAACGAAGAACGAATAACTGAAATTGGAATGTGATCGCCGGATGACCTATTCGCAATAATAATAATAATAATAATAATAATAATAATAATAAGACCTGACCGTCTTTCACAGGACACTCCTGAATGCTTCTTAAAGGCAAAACGCCTGCTGTTGAAAAATGTGTCTACAGATACTACGTGAAATTGTAATCAGTCGATAGACACTTAAAATAAACATTTTATTCACAATGACTGACGACATGCCACCCACAAAATAAATATTTTTCTTAATGAAACGTAGTTTTACACTTTACTCAACTACTTGCGCGAATTGTTTACCATTGACTGCAGACTTGCAACCGCCGTTCGAGAGAAAGATGAACAGATAAAAGTGGACTGGATGTTACGTCGTAGCATACTGTGGGGATGCGACGGCAGGCTGTGACGGGGGCTTCGTGACAGGCTGCACCTTCCAGCGCTGCCCTCAGAGATGAGCAATCGAGAGCGGCCCTCCACTGTAGTGCAGCACTGCTTCCTATCGGATGACCGAGCTGGGCAGCCGTCTTGTCGGAACCACGTACGCTGACTCTTATCCAGCGGTCCGTCTTCCAGGAGAAGAGACGGAGTGTTCGTAGAGAAGGGTGCCTATTCAACAGCCCTGCGATGACGTGAGAACTCACGGTGGAGTTTCCTACGGCGCCGCACCAGGCGTTTACGCTCCACGGTCGTCGGTGCTGTGCGTGACGGGGCCAGCGTGGACTTTGAGCTGCCCAGTAGTGCACGTTACGTAAATCTACATTACTGCCGTTCGTCAGCGTCGCTTCCTCGGTAAAGGGGTAACACGTTGGAAAATCGCAGTGTCGCGTCCCTGGGGCCGCAGAGCAAAGCGGCAGAATTCTGCACCGACGTTCGAAATCACGTCCTCCGGGCGGCTGATGCAGTGACAGACGACGAGAGTGGAATTTGTATCGATGCGAGATGCGGATGACACTCGCCTGGCCGATCCCGCGTTCCTCGGCCCGACACCCCGCGGACTGAACAGCCGCCGCAGCCAGGACGGCTCCCTGGTGAGCTGCGTCGGCCGCAGCCCTCGTCGCCGCCCCCTGCCTGGCGCCGGAACCGCCCGCTCGCGCTGCTGGCCTCAGAACTCGTGCGAGTGCCTCACGCGACGGGCAGCGTCGACCGGGATGGCCGTCCCTGCCGTCTCCACAGCATTTCTTCGGCATTCGCCGTACAGAAGTGGCACGTCCAACTTCTCCTCATCAGCGTGCGAGGAGCCTTACAGCGGAAATGACCTGCCGACAAAAGACACAGTTCCTGCTGGTCCTGCAATGCAGACGAGTAAACAGTCGACATGCTTACACAAACAAGTAGCCTACCATGAGCGTGTTTAAACGCGATAGTCGACTCCAGCCGACTTGCCTTTGACTCTTAGAACATTTCTCGGATTATTTTACGAAAAGTTTCAACTCCAAAATCAAATGGTTCAAATGGCTCTGAGCACCATGCGACTTAACTTCTGAGCTCATCAGTCGCCTAGAACTTAGAACTAATTAAACCTAACTAACCTAAGGACATCACACACATCCATGCCCGAGGCAGGATTCGAACCTGCGACCGTAGCGGTCGCTCAGCTCCACACTGTAGCGCCTAGAACCTCGCGGCCACTCCGGCCGGCTCAACTCCAAAATCAACACTCTCCATATCATCGTATTTTAAAAAATCACACTCGCTTCAATATCTCGATGTCTTCTTAACATTCTCTGTGACTCACCAGAATACGTACCCGCAAACCACTGCCCATCGTCAGGAGTACAGGTTCCACAAATGTATGCCCTATTATACCAAATGTAAGCAAACCCGAACTCACATACGGGCCGCACTGGGTAGCCGCGCGGTCTGGGGCGCCTTGTCACGGTCCGTGCGGCTCCCCCGTCGGAGGTTCGAATCCTCCCTCGGACATGGCAGTGTGTATTTTCCATAGTGCAAGTTAGTTTAAGTTAGATTAAGTAGAGCGTAGGCTTAGGGACCGATGATCTCTGCAGTTTGGTCCCATAAAACCTTACCACAAACTTCCAAAAAAACATTTTCTCACATATAGTCGTCTGTTTATTGTCACGGCTGTCATACAAAGTGCTCAAAACGTTGATAACGAGCATCCCTATAAGGGAGGTAGCGTTGCTCACGTCCGTAGGTTTAACCTTAAAATACCCTACACGTGCCTCCTGGGTGGTGCTAATTGAGCAACAGTGATTACAGGCAGCCAGACTATCCATAGGATCTCCTGGCAATGACATATCAACTAAATAGCAGAAACAGTTCTTTTCAGAGCTCATTAACAAGAAACATTGGACCAACTATCAGACTCCTTCAACTGAATATCGAAAGCATTAGCAGGGCAAAGTGTGACTATCTGTCAAAATTTTTGCTGGACAATAATATCGATGTCGTCGCCATTCAAGAAACTCGTGTTTCCAGCGAAGAAATATTCCGAAGCCAAGGTCGAATTCCTGGATATTCTGCACTTGGTGTAACTTACCACGAGGTGTATGGAATTGCTACGTATGTCCGTAACAACATAAACGAAGCTTCGCTGATTTCTGTAAGTGTGGAGGCAGATATACATACAGTTGTCATACAATTGCACGGCATTACTATTACAAATGTTTACAAACCACCCAAAACAACATGGCCTGATTTTGTCCTACACACAGCAGAACATCCTGCAATTTACATAGGAGACTTCAATAGTCACCATGAACTTTGGAAGTACTCTCAAAATGATGAAAATGGGAGCATGCTTGCAGAATGGATCGAAGAGAATAATCTTCATCTAGTGTTTGATGCCAAAGATCAAGGCACTTTCAGGTCAGCTGCTTGGGACAAGGATTCAAATCCTGACTTATGCTTTGTTAGCTGCAACGAAACTGGCTTTCCCATCAACACCACAAGGAAAGTGATAGATGCCTTTCCTCACAGCCAACACAGACCTGTAATAATACAAATTGGCTGCACTGTTCCTGTCATACGATCAACTCCGCATGCTCGATGGAATTTCCAGAAAGCCGACTGGATGAAGTTTTCAACGGAACTGGATAAGACCATTCGATGGATACCTCCATCACGTAATAACTATCAACGCTTCATTGGTGCAGTAACAGCAACAGCTAAAAAGTGTATGCCAAGAGGATACCGAAAAGAATATGTTCCAGGATGGAATGAGGAAAGTGAAACACTGTACCAATACTTCCAGCAAAGTGGTGACCCAGAGATAGCTACGGAACTATTGTCCAGCTTGGACATGTCTCGGAGGCAGAAATGGGCAGAAACGGCCAAAACTATGGATTTTACCCACTCGAGCAGGAAAGCATGGAGTCTTCTGAGAAAACTGGGAGGAAGTGCACCAGCATGCAGAAAAAATTCCGAAGTAACACCAGACCAAATTGCTTCCCACATCATTACCACCTCAAGAGTACCTCCTGACAAGAAACATACAAGACATATCAGACGACAGCTTCGTGACCTTAAAAAGAAGGCATCTCCCTCATCTGAGTATACCCATCCCTTCACACTTTCAGACATTGACTCTGGACTGAAGGACCTCAAACCTCTTAAGGCACCTGGATTCGATGGTATCCACGCAGAATTCCTGATCCATATGGGAGGAAAAGCTAAGAAATGGCTGGCAGAATTCTTCACTGACATCCTGCTGTCTGGTCAACATCCATCTGAGTTTAAAAAGGTGAAGATAATATCTGTTCTGAAACCTGGCAAACCCAGCAACAGGGTAGAAAACTATCGCCCCATTTCCCTACTCAGCTGCTGCTACAAGCTTTTTGAAAGGCTAATATATAACAGAATAAGTAGCGCTATCTTAGAGAACGTTCCAGTTGATCAGGCAGGCTTCAGACCAGGGCGTAGCTGCTGCGACCAAGTATTGTCTCTCACATCCTTCATAGAGTCAGGATACCAAATGAAGCAGAAAACATCAGTGGAATTTGTTGATCTAACTGCCGCCTTCGACACTGTGTGGAGGGAAGGCCTTATCTACAAATTTCTCCGCATCATACCCTGCAGAACAATGGCTCGACTGATTAACAGCATGCTAAGTGATCGGAAGTTCCAGGTAATCACTGGAAGCAACATAAGTAAGGAGAGGAAGCTGAACAACTGATTGCCTCAAGGATCAGTTCTCTCACCCTTACTGTTCAACCTATATCTATCTGATCTACCTGACACTTCGTCCAGAAAATACTGCTATGCCGATGACCTGGCTCTAGCCGTCAAACACCAGGAAATGAAGACAACAGAAGAGATTTTAGCCAATGACCTGTCTGCATTAGACAATTACTTCAAAATCTGGAGACTCCAACCCAGTGTGAGTAAAACAGAAGTGTGTTGCTTCCATCTAAATAACCAGTTGGCGAACGTAAAACTGGAGGTAACTTTCAGAGGCAGAATTCTTCATCACAACTGGAACCCAAAATATCTTGGTGTCATCCTGGATCGAACACTATGCTTCAAACAACACCTTCTTAACTTAGCTCAAAAGCTGAGGACTCGAAACAACATCCTCCATAAGCTATGCGGAACTACCTGGGGATCTTCAGCAACCACCCTGTGAACTTCAGCTCTGGGCTTGGTATACTCAAGTGCTGAGTATTGTGCACCTGTTTGGATGAATAGTCATCATACAAGGCTTGTTGATACCCAGCTGAATACAACAATGCGCATAATATCTGGCACAATCATATCTACTCCAGTTTATTGGCTTCCATTGTTAACCGGTATAATGCCTCCTGATCTACGCAGATGTACTGCCCTTATGAGAGAATTCCACAAGATCTCCAGGAATTCTAACCTACCCGTGCATAGCGACCTGCCACTTTTAAATCGCAAGAGACTAAAATCACGTCATCCAACTCTGTGCGATGCTGCTGACATGGTTGCTAAGAATTTCAAACCTCCTGAAGAATGGAAAGGTGGGTGGGAAGCAATGACAGATGTGCACCTGCATAACATCTTCTCAGGTGCTAAACTTCCAAGAGGATTCGACTTACCACGCAAGACGTGGTCTACTCTCAACAGAATCCGTACCAGCCATGGGCGATGCAGGGATGCTCTCTTTAAGTGGAACAAGCTGCCTGATCCAGCTTCTGACTGCGGGGCTCCATACCAGACTGTTCACCACATTGTCAGTGAATGCAGGATTCGAGCCTATCACGGCTTCCTGCTAGCAACTCCAGATGCAGTGCGCTGGATTGAAGGACTGGATATTCAGTTGTAAGGACATACTTAAGTTTCTTGTGTGTCAATATGTACATATGTATATGTAATATCATGATATGTCTGTATTAGCCATACGCTAAATAATAAAAAATCCCTATAAAATGATTTTCGACAAATAATACTGGACGGTGAGTTACATCAGGAGTTACCGGCAGCACAGGTCCGTGTTATAAGGCATTTCGTGCCTTTGGCAGTCGTGGGTGTTTCCTAACAGAATGCTTGTTTTAATTTTTGCCACAGATGAAAACATAGTAGTGTTAGGTTTGGCGAGTGAGCAGACCGTTTCGCGTTTTCTGAACGACCGTTCCAGTGCTCTCCAAGTGTTCTCTCCAGAGGCTCCGCCGCCAGACGTGAGAAAGCGGGGGTCACGATGATGAAACATTGGTTGCCTTATGTCCCGCACTAGCTGCGGCGGCAGCACGTCTGAATACTCGAGATGCCCGGGTGTGTTTAGATTCCCGTCAGTGGACCGCAGACCACGATGCGAGTCTCGAAAAACACGCACTGAATGACAATATACCGATGGCGTCGCTTTTGTCAACTTCTTCGACTCGTATTGATTTTTCAACTGACGATTACAGCGTGTTGCGAAGATTGACTTGCCCACGGTGTGTAAACGATTGTTCTTCCTTAAGGTACGTTCTCCTTGTTGCGACTGTTGCCATTATCGTTCAACAATGATCGTGGAACGATTATCGTACAACGCTATTGCTCTGAATTTTACTGTGTTCGTTGGTCCGTCTGCCGACACGATCATTAAACGACGATCGTTCGTCTCGAATAGTTCCTACGGTCGCTCGCGATTTCTGTTGTGGAAGGCCTCACGTGTGACGCCTCCTTCGTTTTCTGACGCAGATGGCGAAAACCTTGTCGAGGAAGTGGCGAATCATACGCCACTGTGGCAGCTGTCAAACACGTCCTACAAGCGTCAAAGCGCCGAGAAAAATATAGGGGCTGAGACTGCCAATAAAGTTGGAAGATCGAGTAAGTCGTTCTTTGTGACCTAAATAACAATATTTACTAGTAATAATTACTTGTATAATTTGGAGTGTAAAATTTGTTGACAAAAAGGCACTGCATAATGAGCAAAGTTTTAATAATTCAATACCTACATTATGTAATATTGTGCAGTTCGGGTACAGAGTTAGGAATAATAATAATAACAAGACAAATGAAATTACATTGAAATCCAGACCTTTAGCTGATGCAGCCGTCGATAAATATCAACGGGGCAGTTGAAAATGTATGCCTCGACGGGGACTCGAAGCCGGGATATACGCTACATTTAGTTGGTAACCGAGATCAGTTATAGTAATAGAAGGAAGAATATAACGGGTCCGGAATTAGTTTCGGTCGGTTCTATTAACTTGTTGATCTTACCAGCAAAGGAATCTCTTACTTCAAATGCTTCAACATTAGCACACCCACGATCTCTTGCCAAACTGATCAAAGTCTGCGAGTCACTGTTGCGAAGTATCTGGGTCGTGGAGAGAGCATCCAATTTGTGCTATATAGGCATCCCACTTTATGTTGTGGATGCAGCAGGAAATTATTACCGGATTGTCAACAGTTTGGGGGAGTAAATTTACAGGGTCGTAGAAAATGCGAAAAAATTCTGCTAACAAGCCAACAGCACTTCCAGAAGTTCGGCTAGCACGGCACAGTCTGTAATCGAGTACACATTTATAGAGTTGCCTCTGATCGCGGCCCCTCGCCAGTACAGCTGCCACGCGATCCTACGCGAGCGAAGAGCGCCGCCAGCGGCAAGCAGGTGAGGCGGCGCCACGGTGCGCCACGACGCGCCACGCCATGCCTCGCTGCAACACTCCACGCCACGCCACGCCACGCCACGCAAGCCGCGCTACGCCACGCCACGCCACTCCACGCCACTCCACGCCACACCTGCCTCCGTCGCGCCACTCCACGCCACGCACAACCGCGCCATGGCACGCCACACCACGCCATGTCACGCCACGCCATACCGCGCCACGCCTAGCCACACCACACCGCGCCCCATGGCGCAGCGGCATGTCACACTGCAACGCCATGCCACGCCACGCCCCGCCACACAACATTGCGCCACGCCACGCCACGCCGCACCGCACCGCGCCACACCGCGCCACGCCGCACATGCCTCGCCATGCCACGCCACGCCACGCTACGCGGTGCCACCCCACGCCACACCATGCCACACCACGCCACGCCGTGCGTGCCTCACCACGCCACGCCACACCACGCCACGCAGCGCACCACGGCGCTGCGCCATGCCTTACCGCGACGCCATGCCACGCCACTCCACACCACACTGCATCACGCCACGCTACGCCGCGCCGCGCCACACAGTGCGTCACGTCACACCACGCCATGACACGTAACGCCACGGCGCGCCACGCCCGCCACAGCACGCCACGCCACGACATGCCACGCCACGCCATGACACGGCACGCCATGTTACCCCACAGCACGCCGCGCCACGCCCCCCTCGCTTCGCCGCGCCGCGACGCGCTACTGCACGCCACGCCGAGCTATGCCACACAACGCCATGCTGCGCCACCCTGCGACACGCCACGCCGCAAGACGCCGCACAGCGCCATAACACGCGAAGCCGCACTACGCCATGCTGAGCCCCGCTGCACAACTCCGGGCCACGCCACACCGCGCCACGCCACTCCATTTCACGCCACGCCCCACCAAGCCACGCGACGCTGCGCCGCGCCGAGCCGCGCCACGACGCGACTTGCCGCGCAGCCACCCGCTGCGCCTCGCCGCAGCTCGCAGCGCCACACAGCGCCACGCCACACCACACCGTGACCCGCAACGCCACGCCACGCCACACAGCGCCATGCCATGTCACACCGCGCCACGCAGCGCCACACAGCGCCACACAGCGCCACGCCACGCCACGCTACGCCATGTCGTGACTCGCTACGATACGCCACGCCACACCATGCCCCGCCACGCCACGCCGTCAAACTGTGGAGTGTGCATTTGGTATCTTGAGTTCCCGATTTCGTGTGTTTAAACAGCGTTTTGAGTGTAAACTAGAGACTGTAGATAGAATTGTGACAGCTACATGTGTACTTCATAATTACTTGAGGACTGATAACATTACGTCAAATGATCCCGCCAAGGAGGACGACATGGAACCACTGAGTACCAACCAGCTTCCGTCGCCTGCTCCAAGTAGGTGCAGAAGCATGAGTGAAGCTTTCCTTACGAGAGAAAAATTTTGTTTTAATTCACCAGAAGGTTCTGTTCAATGGCAGTATGCAGCTATAAAAACAGGCCAGTACTAAAGAGAACGACTTATGTCATTAATATTACATGTATATTGTGAAAATGCATATAAAATAAATAAATTAATTAATAAATAATACTTACAATTGCTGTAATGTACGTAATTCCTCTGCAACCTTCTTCCATATTTCGTCCTTCAATTTACTCCGCATGTAGTCGTACAGCACTAGGTTGCCGTGAACTAACTGAATGAGGTGTACCATAACTGAAAGACTTCGTACACGAACGAAAGTGAGGTACTGTCACACACGCACACACAGCTGCTGGAGAGTCACTACTGGCCGAGCTCAGCGCGGTGCCACAGACCACCTCTGTGGTGGTGCGAACCGCTGACAGAGATGGGACCTGAGACAACGGGCCCCTCGGGCAGCAGGCAGAGCAGAACTGTGCGGCTCGGACCGCGGGACAGAGGGCTGCGCCTCGGCTGCGTGCAGAATGCGGCGCCCCACTGGAAAGCGTGCTCCACAAAAGCGGTCCTGCCTGTGCTGCGTGCTGTGTGCGCCGGAGGCGGCGTCCGCGGTGGCTCCGGTGTCGGTGGATTCCACCGACGACCGACGTCGGCCGGAGGCGGCCGGCCGATCTTTTCAAATCAGTACGCCGCTGCGTGCGCCGTCACACTACGGCACCTCTTCTCTCCCGAACGTACAGACTTCGGAAGACAATCGGTGAAGTTCAGATGAGTTGGTTTCCTTCGGTCAAACCGACCGATGTTTTCACGCAGTAAATATGGAGCGAAAGGAAACTGACTAAAGTCCGTTTCTGGCATCCTGAGGATGAAAATATATCGGGATGTAATCCGGAATTTTGGACTGAAATCGGAGGTTTATTCGAAACCTCAAGTAGGTAAAATGTATATTGGAAATTTTAGGCATAGACCATAACCTCAATAAATAATTTATTCGAGTCAAAAGCGTGGCGTATCTTATGTACTTATAGCTACTGTACTGGGTCTTTTTTGTGGCAGGGTGTCATTAGTTGCGCACAACTTATTATTACTCCTTACTGGTGTTTTATGCCAGTAGGACAGTGATTGTGTTGATATGAAGTGGTGTGCAAAGGTGGCCCACACAGTGATTGTGTTGATATCATGTGGTTTGCAAAGGTGGTCCACAGTGTGTAGTTACACTTTTAAGTGCTGTAGGTTATCACAGTATCTTACGCTACACCTTATGTTTGTGTTTTACTCGTGTGGTCAGTGACATTCATTGACAGTTAATTGACGCATGTCTGCACAACTTTAAACAAACACAGCGAACCAGAGTGTTTACAACTTGCTTTTATCTCGAGTATTAATGAAACGTTTCTCCCGTCATCTCATATATTCGTACAACTTGTCTGGTTATTCCGACAACAGCGTGTATAGTACTGCCGGCCGGAGTGGCCGAGTAGTTCTAGGCGCTACAGTCAGTAACCGCGCGACCGCTACGGTCGCAGGTTCCAATCCTGCCTCGGGCATGGATGTGTGTGATGTCCTTAGGTTAGTTAGGTTTAAGTAGTTCTAAGTCCTAGGGGACTGATGACCTCAGAGTCCTATAGTGCTCAGAGCAATTTTTTGTATAGTACTCGTCACGTTGTTTACGAGACAGGAAAGCTCATTCCACGGATTCGGCGTCTCCTTAAAAACAGAAGCCGCTATGCAGTAGTCGTATCCAACGAGAGGGGCGTCTTTAGAATCTAACCTACTTGATTCATAGTGTAGTTTCTAACCTAACCTAACCTCCTTTGGCCCAGTCAAAAAATGACGAAGGAGGTCGGGCGCAGTGTGCGCACGCTGTCGGCTGACTCTGTCGGGCGACGTCTGACGACGGTGTGTGACGACCGTTGTCGGTGCCACTGTGATGGCAGCCGTACGGCCGGGGACGTCGCTGTCTCAGCAGCTCCGTACCGGTTCTTGCGCCGTGTGTTTGTTCCTCGTTTCTGTCAGCATTGTTAGTAAAATAGCACTGATCGCCTTTCCCATTTTGTATAATAAAGCAATATTTCGAACTGATATTACGGTTTTTTACTCTGTATACAGTAAAAAATTTAAAAAAGGGCCTGTTACAAGAAATACCGTTTATTCGGAACTAAAATACCGGTATCGGCTTTAACCGGTCGGTTTTTCCCATTCCTGCCAGGCACTACTGTGCCACCACCCTTCTATTAACAAAGCTGTGCAGGTAACGTCATCGCTAATCACCCAGGGCTCCGGAATGTCACATTTCGAAACATTTCAGTCCGAGCTTCCTTTATTCTCAGGACAGAGTTAACGATAGCCTGTGCGAACGCGCAGGTGTTGATTATCTAAGTTTAGTGTAAGAGAGATGAGCATTTATGTTATGGCTGTGGACAGAGAGATTTCGCGTAAACGACAACATGACGCGAAATCGGCGATTTTTACGAAAAATGGCGAAATTTGTCATTTTCCTCGGTCGAGCGCAAGATCTTATAAATCGGATGCCACTAGTTTACAGACTTTGTAAACTGACAGTTATTTAATGTCGACATTAGCGCTGGATTTTTTTTCTGAAGACTGAGATGCTGACGCCGCTCTTTGAGGCGACCCTATCGCGGAGGAGCTCTCGATCGGCGGGTAGCACAGGCGCTGCCAGGGCGGCCACGCTCCACTCCAGGGTGGGCCGCACGTGTGATTCGTAAACCAGTCCCGGACCGGCTGCACTTCCTCTGTATTCTACCAACAAATCGATTCCCTCCACCCTCTCCACTCACTGCACAGCCTGCGTGCTCATTCCATTCCGTATCCCTACAACGTCTGACACGCAGCCATTTGTAAACGATTCCAGCTGTGACTTATCGATAATACAGCCACAGGATTCTACGTTTTTTTTCGTTTTGTGAAGTGCACATTACTACATTTCCGAACATTTAAAGCAAGTTACCGATCTTTGTACACCTTGAAATCTTTTAAAAACCTGACTGAGTATTTTGTGTATCTTTTGTCAAACACTACTTCCATACAGAGAATTGCATCATCTGCAAAATGTTTGAGGTTACTAATAATACTGTCTGCATGGTCATTAACGTGACATCACGAACATGAAAAGCTACGATCTCAACACAGTTCCCTAAGGCAAGAAGTTACTTCTACATCCGCCGATGAATCTTCGATGCGTGACAATTTTCTTCGTCTTCCCTACCCAAAAATGCTCGATCAGGTCACAAATTTCGCAATTCTACTTTTCATAATAAGCGTAGATGAGGTTCTGATTCAAATGACTTTCGGAAATCGAGAAGTACTGAGTCTACCTGACTGTTCCCACTCGTGGCTTTTAGTATGCCGTGAGAGAAATAAGTGAGTTGGGTTTCACGAGATTGACGTTTCCGAAATGCGTGCTACTTGACATAGAGGACCTCATTCTGTTCGAGGCACCTCACTATGTTTTAACTCAGATTGTCTGCTAAAATTCCACAATAAATCGATGTGGAGGATAGTTGGCGGCAGTTTTATGAATGGCTTCTGCTGCCCACCTTACCTGCGCTGTCTTCCGACAACTGGGGACGGTTTTCTGTTTGAGACATTGTAATTAACAGATTACACCTTATAAAAGAAAATATTATGAAATGCGTCAATGCACAGCAGACGTGACAGAAGAGTCGATAGCGACAATAATAGTAAGCGGTGCACACAACACCGCACGTTAATCAACAGTGTGTACTTTATTACTACAAGACTGTTGCATATTTAAAATTGAGAGCGAGTCTAAACGATCCGTAGTGGTCCCACGTCATCCGAATTTGATGGATCATAAGAGGAACACTTTAAATTTTGCGATTAAAGTGATTTTCATTTTCTGTTTAAAAAAGTGATGTGGCGACAACTGCTGAACAAACTTTCCTCACCCTACTGTACGACGAATCGCAGAAAAAACTTCGCGTTCTGGACAGGTCTCTAGTGCGGTGCATTAATTAAACTGCATATTTTCGTAGTATGCACGTATAGGTCCACCAAATAAGGTACTTTACCTTTGCAAACACGTAAACAAACGTGGCGGCGCGTCGCTTTGCTTCTTTCAGCCAGCCGCGGTTTGCCACACATCAGGCCGTCACCAGAAACTTCATTTGACAGGACAGTGAAAATAATGCCGCACGAATACTGCGGTGAACGTCCTCGGTGC
Organism: Schistocerca piceifrons; assembly: GCF_021461385.2. Classification (NCBI taxonomy): domain Eukaryota; kingdom Metazoa; phylum Arthropoda; class Insecta; order Orthoptera; family Acrididae; genus Schistocerca; species Schistocerca piceifrons. The sequence continues at coordinate 105,730,825 of NC_060148.1, forward strand.
TGTGCCGTACCGCCAGAAGCACGTCCGTGTGGCGTCACGTGTCCCGCGCTGTGACCGGCCGACAGGAGAACACGAAGCGGCTGCCGTGTCGATATAAGGTCCGCGCACTTATTTGTCAATCGTGAACCAACGAGTCTGTTAATTTAATCTCACTTTTGGAGCAGACGCTGTTTGTCTATGCTCCAAATGCAGGTAAAACATTTCTAACATACTCTGGCACTGCCTTTAAAGAAGAAGAAAACAAGATGCTGGTCGAGAGGTGATTTAGAATGAGAAATACACGAGCTGTAACCTGTTAAAGGGAATTGTTACACTCGGAACCTGACGGCTACGTCAGCTTTCTGCGAATGGACAGGGAAACTTCGAATAACTTGTTTGGAGCACCTTCCCGCTCACATTGAAAAAGAAGACACAAGTATGAGAAAATTTATTCTCTTCTACTTGGTATTCTATGACAGATTATTAAGGTACCACAATGTGGGAACATGAAGCCTACATCGCCCTTGGAAGAATTTCGACTTTTTATTTTACTGCGTGTTGTGCGTAGAATGCTGATTTTCTTCTTAACCTTATCCTGCGTACACTATGGCTGGGAAAGATGCGACATGTTGTAACCTTCCCACACGTAATAATAAAATGAATTTAAATATGAATTATTGAACGTGATTCTAATTTAATGTAGCCTCTGAACAAAATTGGTTCCCATTTATAATCTCCGTGCAGAAATGCATTCACATTTGATGTACCCACAAAATTCTTTTCTCATTGAATGTTAAGTTCGAAACAGAAAAATTCCTAATCCCCGAAATTTAAAAAAAAATTCAGTAACCTGGTAAATTTTAGGATGACAGCAGCGCTGCGCCCCGGCCCTGTATTCTGAATAAAAAACAAAAAATTCTTACCTCTATAAAAACGGCGAATATATCTGCTCTTACCTAAAAAATTTTCGGCACAGGTCCGTGCAATGCTGGTCTATACATTTGTGATTCATGAAAGGAATGATCATGCATTGGATAAATTCTTTAAATTGAAATGAATGCTTTTTCTAAAAAAAATTACATTATATTATAAAATTATTGTTAGGGCATTTAAAAAAAATTGGATGACTGTTCACATACATTACTAGATATGCGCAAGGCTGCTTCTTTACCTTATACAATAATACTCATCCTCCAGAGTCCCGACCAGAGCACACTGCAGACAAGCGCAGACTACTGCAGACACTCGCAGACTACTGCAGACTAGCGACAAGCAACAACTAACTACATACTCCTCTCTGGTCAGAGACTCTCCTATGCCTTGCCTATTGCAGGCAGCGCATACCTCTTACATAACCCTCCACTGGGGGGGGGGCAAAAATTTGGCAGTGATGGTGAGTCAATTGGACTTGCCATGAGCAACAAATTTTTCTTAATTAACTAAGTGCACATGCACTGAGTACAGAACATATCAAGCAATGACAAAATGTATACGCAATGAGTACAAATCATATTAACAAATGACATAAAGTGCACGCGCACTGTAGTACAGAACATATCAGAATATCACAAAATGTATACGCAATGAGTACAAATCATATTAACAAATGACGTAAAGTGAACATGCACTGTAGTTTTTTTTATTATTTTACAAGAACTAGGATAGGAAAGGGTAGGATTGCATCATGGTTGTAACACATTAGGTTGCAAGCAGCTGCACTGAAAGTCCATATCTTTCTACAGAAGCACAACACCAAGTGAGACAATCTGAAGTTCTTTTCCCTGAAGTATTAACCAGTGTAGCCAAGACACTGAAATGTCGTATTAATATTCCATGTTATCATTTTGGTAGTACATTATGTCCCCCAAACAGTGGGACCATAATAACATCTCCATCGCTCAAGGTGGTGGACAGCATGTCGTGTCAACACCACGTTCTTGTGAGGTACACCAACGTAGAATTAGTGCAAAAACCAAATATAGTGCTCCATGATCATGAGGATAGACAGGACAAACGGATATTGCAGTAATTTCTGGTAATTAGGTCAGAAAGTGAAGGACATTAAATCTTATGCCAGTCATCATTGAGAATTACACTAGTCTATCAACTGATTTGAGTAACTGGTGGCACTCATCGCCCTGGTACTGAACATTTCTGTACCATGTATGAAGTATTACAGAATAATGTTCATAAGTCATCTGATTACAGACAACATTGGCACTCATTGACCAGTTACAAACCATCAGAAGCCATCATTCAAAGCAGGAGCTAATGAGTGTAGCATCAAGCTACTGGTATTCATATATATAGCATGAAACTGACATAATACAAATTTAAAATATAAGAAACAGTGGCATTCGTTGGCCAGCAAGTATTGAATATTACAAAACATTTTTCATCATTCAAGTGACATACGACATATTTAAAATAATTATTGGCACTCATTGATCACTTACAAATCATCAGAAGTCATCAGTCAAAACAGGAGCTAATGAGTGTAGCATCAAGCTACTGGTATTCATATATATATATATATATATATATATATATATATATATATATATAGCATGTAAGTGACATAATATAAATTTAAAATAGTGGCATTCATTGGCCAGCAAGTATTGAATATTACAAAACATTTTTCATCATTCAAGTGACATATGACATATTTAAAATAATTATTGGCACTCCTTGGTCAGTTACAAAACATCAGAAGTCATCCTTCAAAACAGGAATTAAAGAGTTTAGAGCATGCATGCATTATTACAAAATATCATTCACTATTACTCAGAACTCATCATTCAAGTGACATATGACATATTTAAAATGTAACACACTGTAACTATTACTCAAGGTCTGTGATTAGAAAACATCATTCAGTATTACTCAGAACTCTCTTAAACTGGTAGCATTATTTGGGACTGGTAATACATTTTTTAATTTTGTGCTAGCAATGCATTGCGTTGGGATCGATAATTGATTGCTGGGGCATAACAATATTTGCTTTTGACTTATTGCTGCAAATGAGGATAAGTAACGTCATTCGTCATGAGTCAGCTGTAGCAAGGTTATGAAACAAATAAAGCATATGTGATCACATTCATGAATGACACACACAAATGGGTAAAAAAAATGCAAGTACTAGAACAGGTTTAATGACCAACTGCTTATAGCATATTAATTTCATGAATAGCTTCTCCTGGAAAAAAATACAAAATGGACTATTAAGCTGAAAGAAGAAACGCATATTATGCTGAAAAGTAGTGAACTTCGAATTAACTGGTAACGAAATGTGTATTAAATATATATGTTCTCTAGCTGTCCTTTCCAAAACCTTCAGTCATCATACCATGCGACATAAGACATACTGTCAAGACGATCTGCAACAAATACTTAAATAACTACATAGCATAAATACATAAACTTCAACATTATCCTCATCTGCAAAGAGAAACTTAAAAGTGGTGTGTTTAGTGGCCATATAAAGTTTATCACTATCAACACCTGTAAACAAAAACTTCATTATTCATATCACCATAACTCCATTATTATCATCACCTGTAAAGAAAAACTTCATTATCCATATTAGCATATTCTTCATCACTATTCATCATCATTCATTATCATCTGCAAAAAGACACTTCATCATACAAATATTCATAGTATAGAGTTCCTTATTTCTAGCATATTTCATCACTAAAACTAAGACGTGTAGTTCTGTCTGACAGCCTGCATCAGTGGCCTCGTATGCTGAAAGAAAAAATTAGTTAAGACCGCTATCATACGATGTGTTTAGTATATTCTTGTTAATGCTAGTTAATTCTGATCCATTTACTCTTCATGACGAGGTATTGCATCTTCTTTCGTTCATTCCGAAGGTGAAATTCCCATTTCATAGTAATCCACTGTGGTCTGTTTAATTTATTTCTTTTACACGTTATTTCTTTCTGAAAATGATAAACAATGATTAATGTCTTGCATTTAAGTCATATACCCATTAAATAAAAACTGGTTTCTAGTGATATAATTAAGCATACAGCATAGCATGACAGAAAACGTAATATGTCAAATATATATAGACAGTGTGCAGGTGCAAAAATGTACACAGAGTATCACAATGTAGCAGCAAAAAAAATGTAAAATAGTCACGATGTTGAGATATCATAAGGCAAAATGTCAAAGTCAACTGCTGTTTGTTATATCTTAAACATTTCATAATGCATATAGACAAAACAGGAAAACAATCATACATACATGGAGAATGGAAAATGTGCACGATCTGATGTGTAACGACAAGAAAAGCGACCTGTTAACCTTACCATGTCGGGCACTTGCCAAGAAAAAATACAATAATCATCAGTAAGCAGTCACATAAATATAATTGCATAAATGGTCATAAAATGTGTAAGTTTATCTGGAAAATGTGCGTGGTCTGAGGTGTAACGACAAGAAAAGCGACCTGCTAACCTTACCTTGCCGGGCACTTGCCAAAAAAAAATACGATCATCATCAGTAAGTGTTCATGTAAATATAATTGCATAAGTGGTTATATAAAAACTCAGGAAATAGCTTTACAGTGTGATAAATCATAAAGTATGTTCATTTAATAAAGTGTTTCATATTCGAGACAAGGTGTATGCCTTTACTTTTTCTGGTTCTCAGAGTTTCGACGTGTACTACATTGGGGTGAGGAATGCTACGAATTCGATATGGACCTGCATATAAAAGCTCAAATTTACTACATCTACCAGCTTTACTGTATGATTAAATGATGATGGCGTCCTCTTGGGTAAAATATTCCGGAGGTAAAATAGTCCCCCATTCGGATCTCCAGGCAGGGACTACTTAAGAGGACGTCGTTATCAGGAGAAAGAAAACTGGCGTTCTACGGATCGGAGCGTGGAATGTTAGATCCCTTAATCGGGCAGGTAGGTTAGAAAATTTAAAAAGGGAAATGGATAGGTTAAAGTTAGATATAGTGGGAATTATTGAAGTTTGGTGGCAGGAGGAACAAGACTTTTGGTCAGGTGATTACAGGGTTATAAGTACAAAATCAAATAGGGGTAATGCAGGAGTAGGTTTAATAATGAATAAAAAATAGGAGTGCGGGTAAGCTACTACAAACAGCATAGTGAACGCATTATTGTGGCCAAGATAGACACGAAGCCCATGCCCACTACAGTAGTACAAGTTTATATGCCAACTAGCTCTGCAGATGATGAAGAAATTGATGAAATGTATGACGAGATAAAAGAAATTATTCAGATAGTGAAGGGAGACGAAAATTTAATAGTCATGGGTGACTGGAATTCGTCAGTAGGAAAAGGGAGAGAAGGAAACATAGTAGGTGAATATGGATTGGGGGGAAGAAATGAAAGAGGAAGCCGCCTTGTAGAATTTTGCTAACACTTGGTTCAAGAATCATAAAAGAAGGTTGTATTCCTGGGAGAATCCTGGAGATACTAAAAGGTATCAGATAGATTATATAATGGTAAGAGACAGATTTAGGAACCAGGTTTTAAATTGTAAGACATTTCCAGGGGCAGATGTGGATTCTGATCACAATCTGTTGGTTATGAACTGCAGATTGAAACTGAAGAAACTGCAAAAAGGTGGGAATTTAAGGAGATGGGACCTGGATAAACTGAAAGAACCAGAGGTTGTAGAGAGTTTGAGGGAGAGCATAAGGGAACAATTGACAGGAATGGGGGAAAGAAATACAGTAGAAGAAGAATGGGAAGCTCTGAGGGATGAAGTAGTGAAGGCAGCAGACGATCAAGTAGGAAAAAAGACGAGGGCTAATAGAAATCCTTGGGTAACAGAAGAAATATTGAATTTAATTGATGAAAGGAGAAAATATAAAAATGCAGTAAATGAAGCACGCAAAAAGGAATACAAACGTCTCATAATGAGATCGACAGGAAGTGCAAAATGGCTAAGCAGGGATGGCTAGAGGACAAATGTAAGGATGTAGAGGCTTGTCTCACTAGGGGTAAGATAGATACTGCCTACAGGAAAATTAAAGAGACCTTTGGAGAGAAGAAAACTACTTGTATGAATATCAAGAGCTCAGATGGCAACCCAGTTCTAACCAAAGAAGGGAAGGCAGAAAGGTGGAAGGAGTATATAGAGGGTTTATACAAGGGCGATGTACTTGAGGACAATATTATGGAAATGGAAGAGGATGTAGATAAAGACGAAATGGGAGATACGATACTGCGTGAAGAGTTTGACAGAGCACTGAAAGATCTGAGTCGAAACAAGGCCCCGGGAATAGACAACATTCCATTAGAACTGAGAGGTGGCATGAGCCCCCTCTCATATTTCTATCTTACGATTCTCCTCTCTAATTGCATGCGGTGGAAAGTTGCTATTCCTTCACACGCGGACTTCCCACGCAGCGTCTCTCGTCACCTGGGTGGTCCGGTGACAGGCGGGCTCTGCTGATCTGGAAAGCTTTAAGCCGACGGGTGTGAGGAAGTCGAGTGAATGCTTTGCAGACACCGACATTGTCAAGTGGCTCGCCCGCAGAGCCTGAAATAGCGGCTGGGCTAGAGGTTCCGTTACTTCGCAGAAACTTAGCGAAAACACTTTCTGGCGGGCTACCAGCGAGGCGTGGGAATGACTTGGGTACCCAGGCAGCTGTGGCGGGAAAATTCCCGCACTTTCTGCAAAAAAGTAACTGTGATTGGCTTGCTCAGGGCATAGCTCCGTGACGTAGCAAGATCGGCGCAGAAATTGGCGCCAAGAATCTCCATTGGTGGAATGGTAGCGTTCCGGCAATGGAGTGGAATTTTCCGCCGGTTTTCGAGTTGCTGATTGGAACGTTTAACCACGGCCACTGTCGTGGGGGCGGGAATGTTCTGTGTTCGGTTTTGTACGGGTGCTCTTGTAAGTAGTTGGCTCTCGCCTTTCGGTCGAGGACGTCGAAGCAACCAGCCAACGGCTCCGGTACGGCAGATCGTGTCCTGGGAGTCAAGAAGTCGGTTTGGTAATGTATGTCCGCAGCACCGGCAGATAGGGATTTTCCTAGGTGACAATCAGAGCTCAGCAGAGCGCGCCTGTTCGTCTTTTTTCCAACTTTGTTCTGTCTTGGGTAGCAGCAATTAATGTTGGGTTGGCTATGTGTTTTCTCTAAGAATTGAGTTGCTAGGAATTGGCTGCACATACCACTTCGTCATAATCCTCACAATATAGTTTAGGGACAACTTCACATTCACAGCGTTTGTTTAAGTATCCGATTAGAGCCAATTTGATGTATTGTTAATGTTTCATGTGTTGTTGTTTATTATTTTGTGTTTAGTCTTAATGAATCATATTGTTATTTTGGACAGAACTTTCATTCTGTTAATAGGTAGAGCAACCCCATCATTCCTCTCTATGTTAATGAAACCTTCGTTTAATTAACTTATTTATCAAATTAAATTATTGCAGGTGCCAAACTCTCTTCTACTCCACTGGCAGGGTTGATTAGAGTCAGTTCGCGTATTTTTTTTATCCTTGTGCAACAGGAAAAGTTGGAGTTAGAATAGGGGGGGCTTAGAGCATCATGTACATATGTAAATTCTCTAAGAATTGAGTGTTAAAAACACTGCTAGCCCCGGCACCTCGCAGAACTACTGATGGCTTTGGGAGAGCCAGTCATGACGAAACTCTACCATCTGGTGAGCATGATGTATGAGACAGGCGAAATACCCTCAGACTTCAAGAAGAATATAATAATTCCAATCCCAAAGAAAGCAGGTGTTGACAGATGTGAAAATTACCGAACTATCACTTTAATAAGTCACAGCTGCAAAATACTAACGCGAGTTCTTTATAGACGAATGGAAAAACTGGTAGTATCGGACCTCGGGGAAGATCAGTTTGGATTCCGTAGAAATGTTGGAAAACGTGAGGCAATACCAACCTTACGACTTATCTTAGAAGGAAGATTAAGAAAAGGCAAACCTACGTTTCTAGCATTTGTAGACTTAGAGAAAGCTAACTGGAATACTCTCTTTCAAATTCTGAAGGTGGCAGGGGTAAAATACAGGGAGCGAAAGGCTATTTACAATTTGTACAGAAACCAGATGGCAGTTATAAGAGTCGAGGGGCATGAAAGGGAAGCCGTGGTTGGGAAAGGAGTGAGACAGGGTTGTAGCCTGTCCCAATGTTATTCAGTCTGTATATTGAGCAAGCAGTAAAGGAAAGAAAAGAAAAATTCGGAGTAGGTATTAAAGTCCATGGAGAAGAAATAAAAACTTTGAGATTCGCTGATGACATCGTAATTCTGTCAGAGACACCAAAGGACTTAGAAGAGCAGTTGAACGGAATGGAAAGTGTCTTGAAAGGAGGATATAAGATCAACATCAAGAAAAGCAAAACAAGGATAATGGAATGTTGTCAAATTAAATCGGGTGATGCTGAGGGAATTAGATTAGGAAATGAGACACTTAAAGTAGTAAAGGAGTTTTGCTATTTAGGGAGTAAAATAACTGATGATGGTCGAAGTAGAGAGGATATAAAATGTAGACTGGCAATGGCAAGGAAATAGATTCTGAAGAAGAGAAATTTGTTAACATCGAGTGTAGATTTAAGTGTCAATAAGTCGTTTCTGAGAGTATTTGTATGGAATGTAGTCACGTATGGAAGTGAAACGTGGACGATAAATAGTTTAGACAAGAATAGAATAGAAGCTTTCGAAATGTGGTTCTACAGAAGAATGCTGAAGATAAGGTGGGTAGATCACGTGACTAATGAGGAGGTATTGAATAGGATTGGGGAGAAGAGAAGTTTGTGGCATAACTTGACTAGAAGAAGGGATCGGTTGGTAGGACATGTTTTGAGGCATCAAGGGATCACAAATTTAGCATTGGAGGGCAGCGTGGAGGGTAAAAATCGTAGAGGGAGAGCAAGAGATGAATACACTAAGCAGATTCAGAAGGATGTAGTTTGCAGTAGGTATGGGAGATGAAGAAGCTTGCAGAGGATAGAGTAGCATAGAGAGCTGCATCAAACCAGTCTCAGGACTGAAGACCACAACAACAACAACCTTTTCCTCTGTTAGATAAATAATGTGTGCCTACTAATATCTTCTATCCAATGCGAAAGTCACGGCGTGTACAAACCTGTTTTTGCTGTCTTCTCCGGCGCTCTGCGGCACGTTTGATGTTGTTCAGCGCAATGTCAATTATTTCATGATGTCGTAGTCGACGAGATGTAGGAAAGATTACTAATTCTTTAATTTATTAGGTGGTTCAACATTTTTCAGTATAACAGATAGCATAGTAGGTTCATTTGGTATGGAATTAATTACATCTTGGAATGAGAGTATGTGTGTGTCCCAATCAATATGTCTTTTATGGCAGTATATTCTATAGTTTACCAATTTCTTTCATTAGTCGTTCACAATGGTTCGAAGAAGCATGGTACCTGGATATATAGATCGGAGAAATGTTTCTAGCTCGTAACATACGTGTCCATATAGCAGATCGAAACTGTGGTCCATTGTCGGAAATTACTTTCAACACATGCCCTACATGGAATAGAAAATGTTTTACATATGCTTTCGAAACAGTTTTAGCGGTAGCTTTGCGTAACGGAGTGAAGGTAATAAATTTTGAAGTGAGTTCAATAGCGACAAAGATGTAGCAAAAACCTCTATTAGTTCTGGGAATCGGACCAAAAATGTCTACAGCGGCCATGTGTCTCAATTTAACAGGTACAATGGGATGTAATGGAGGAATATGTGAAGTCGTATCTGGCTTAGCTTTCTGGCAGATTTTACATGACGCTAAAACTCGTCGAATACGTTTCTCCATGTTGGTAAAATAACAGTTCTATCTCAGTATAAGAAAACATTTTCTGGCTCCGAAATGTGCGTAGCTTAAATGAGTATACCAGATTAATTTGTTAATAAGCTCGTCAGGAATGCATAATAACCAATTGTTGCTGACAGGGTGAGAGCGGCGAAACATAATGTTATTGCGTACCGTGTAATGGTTTCTAATGGTAACATTATTCCTATCTTGCCAAAGGTGTTTAATTTCTTTCCATACGTTGTCTTTACTCTGCTCTTGTGCTATGTCTTGTAATGACGACGAATTGAAATTTTCAAATGCAACTTGTTGAATGTACAGGACGCTGAAATTTGCTTTGCAGAAGTTGGTTGCGATGTCTTGCTGATTGTTGCTGAGAGAACGGGATAGTGCGTCTGCTACAATATTTTGTGTGCCCGGAATGTGAACAATTGTAAAATTAAATTTCTGCAAATAAAGTTTCCATCTACTTAATCTGTCGTGTGTAAATTTAGCGGAAAGTAAAAACTGTATCACTCTATGATCTGTGTAAATGGTAGTGTGTCTTCCATACAGAAAATGCCGAAATCTCGTAAATGCCCATACAACACATAATGTTTCAAGTTCTGTGACAGAATAATTGCGTTCAGCAGTTGACATAATGCGACTCGCAAAGGCGATGTTTTTAATTACTGTAGTACCGTCTTCGTCAATTTCCTGAAAAATGTTTACGCCTAAAGCGGTGTTAGAACTGTCGGTGGCAATGGAAAAATTTCTAGTAAGATCTGGGTGTGATAAAAGTGGTGCATTCAACAATTCAGATTCACAAATTCAGAATGTGCTTGGCTATCCCAGGACCAAATAGTGTTTTTACCCGTCAATTGACATAATCTAGGGGTGTCTAAAGCAGAGTAATTTACGAAAAAAGTTGATTAAACCCAAAAAGCTGTGTAATTGTTTCTTCATCGTAGGAACAGTAATGTCACGTAAAGCTTGAAGTTTTTCCGGGTCAGGCGCAATGCCTTCTCCTGAAATTAACATGTCCAAGAAATTTTATAGAAGTTTTGCCAAAGAGCGATTTACTGAGATTAACTGTGAGTCCTTGTGCACGAAAAGTTCGTAACAGTTGTTCAAGAATCAGATTGTGTTCAGACCAGTTAGCTTCTGCAATAAGAATGTCGTCTACGTACTTTGTGATTCTGTCTTTAAGCTCTGTCGGAAGTATTGTATTCAAACCGCGAATAAATGCTGCTGAAGAAATAGTTAAACCGAACGGTAATTTACAAAATTGATAACAGTCACCAAAACAGAGAAAAGCCGTGTACTTTCTGCAGTCCGTATGGAGTTGAATTTGCCAAAATCCCGATTTCAAATCTAATGTGGAATAAACAGCAGTACCATGAAATTTCTGTAGAAGTTCTTCTAGTGTCTGTGGGCGATCCGTTTCATTAATAACAATGTCATTGATGTGACGCGAATCAAGTACGAGGCGAAGTGAACCATCCTTTTTCTTAACAATATGGAGCGGGTTTATGTACGGACTAACTGCCGGTTCAATAATTCCTTGGTCAAGCATACCTTGCAATTCTTTCTTATCTTGTTCTCTGTGAATATACGGAATGGGATAATGCTTGGCTTTAAATGTGTCGTGCTGTCTAACTTGAAATTCGTACATAAAACCAGACATAGTACCAGGAACGTTGTCAAAAACTGGAGCTTGCTGTAAAAGAATTTTGCGTAGTTGCGTGCGTTCGTCGTCTGTATTTGCACTGCTCTGTTTAACTTTATCAGAAATCATCTATATAACGTCATAGTCGGCTTCGTCTAGAATATTATAGTTGTGTACGTACGTATCTGTTAACAATGTCGAATGACAGTATGTTACGTGATGCGGAAATGACCTCTGTACGATTAATTGTTCGTTCTTCTGCGGATAAAGAGTGCTGAAATTCTAAAGCCAGTTGTCCATTTACATCCTTTAACATTAAATACGAGTTTTGAAAATCAATAATTGCGTCGTGTTGTACCAGAAAATTGGTACCTAAAATAACGTCTGTCGTCAATAAGGGAACAATCCAAAAATTTGAGTGAAATGTATGACCTGCAATACAAAATGATAAATGTGTCTGTAATTTTACATCTACTCCTTTACCAGATACTGCTCCTTTTACTTTAGTTTTGCCTAATAGTAACGTAGGATAGGTATTCTCTTTGTTACATTCGTTGAAAGTTTCTTCATTTATGACTGAGATAGGAGATCCAGAATCGATTACTGCTGAAAATTTGGATGATCCAATTTTTACTTCGATGACAGGATGTGAAATGGTTTTTTGAATAACTGGTTTTTCCTGCAAAAGAGTGTCTCGGATGTCGTCAAAAGTAATAACGTTTTCGTGTACAAGATTCTGCGTGTCAAAAGTATTGCTTGCGTAGCTGGAAGATGCAACCTCTAGTCAAATTCTATCCGACGTGCTATTATTTTCGGGAGGATGCTGTGGCATTTCCACTATTTGAACTGTTGTGTTATTTCTTCCTGACGTATTACGTTCGGGATGATATCTACTGTCTGGTTCATTCATACGGTTAAAGGCGCTGCAGTCTGGAACCGCAAGACCGCTACGGTCGCAGGTTCGAATCCTGCCTCGGGCATGGATGTTTGTGATGTCCTTAGGTTAGTTAGGTTTAACTACTTCTAAGTTCTAGGGGACTAATGACCTCAGCAGTTGAGTCCCATAGTGCTCAGAGCCATTTGATTCATTCATTATAATTTGTTGCTGTTGATGATTCTGCTGCTGATAAGACCGACTGTTATTAAACGTACGCTGAAAATTGTGCTCATTACTTTTACGTCTGTCATGATAGTCATTTCTATACGGTGCATTGCGATAGGAGTTTAAATGGTGTGTTTTCTGTACGTAGTTACTTCCTTGTTGCTGTGCGTTACTATTTGTTGGAGCTGACGCTATACGTGCAGGCGGCGAAACATTAAAGCTTCGTTGACCTTGTACATTACATTGTTGGTTAGGTATGCTAACCGGCTGGTTTTGTTGCTGTTGTTGGGAAAAACCTCTATTGTTATCAAAATGTGTTTGCGACTGCTGAAAATTTTGTACATACTGATGATTAAATTTTTGTCCGGTATTAAAGTTCTCGTGGTTCTCATTTCTGGAGCGTCTAATGAAAACTGTCACTTTCGGTAAAAACGTGTCGTATCAGGTTTTCTTTACTCATTCTTAATCATAGATAGATCGATAGTTGAAGAGCTGTTTTAATAGATATAGAGGATAGTAGAAGAGAAGGCAGCAGTGCAGAAAACTAAAGATGAAATAGCACTACTACGGCTCGGACCCTGTGCACGCTACGGCACATATTCATTAAAGCGTAATTAATCCCCTGAGGTCTATTACGCGCTACAAATAAATTTTAGTTTCTGCGTTACAGGCAATGCCGGTGAAAATTCAAAAGCAAATTGTCGTATCCAGTCCAAAGTTAGTTTCTGCGTTACAGGCCAAGCTGGTGAAAGTACAAAAATAATTCGACGTATCCAGTTCAAAGCGTGTACCTGTGCTCTGTCATTTTGAAATACCTTAGATTTTTTCACGGATAAAAATTGCTTATAATCAACGTTATCGTCTCTGAATTTGTGAACAGGTTCAGGTCTGTGTGAGAATCTGTTTGTCTGTGTCACTTCATAATCTAAGTCACGTAATCTCTGTAAATTACGTAAGTTACACTGGCTGTGTGTGTGACAAATGTTCGGAATGTGCCGTATGCTGTAATGTGTTAAAGGCTGAAACATTTTTCATTTCTATCACTTTAAAACGTTCGTCAATTTGGCTGTTCTGTTGTTCAAATTTCTTATCGACTTTCGTATCCAGAGCGCGTGAAACTTCTGCTGACACTAATTTAAACTCGTCGCGTAGCTGTGTTGCGTTTTCTGAACATAGTTCCGTGACTGCATTAATTTCATCTCTAAGTGATTCTGTTGTGGCTGCATGTGCATTACTTAATTCTTGTGCAACAGATCTAATTGCTTCACTACTGTTACTAGCACAAGCCTTAATTTCCTCACGTAATTGTTCTTTAGTATCCTGACATTGCACTGTAACGGCTGTAATCTGTTCACTAAGTTGGTTGTTCTGTCCATTAAGGTTGTCGTGTTTTTCGTTCGACTGTTTGAAACTTTCATTAAATTGTTTGCACGATTCATTAAATTGTTTAAGATGGTTGTCGTGTTTTTCATTCAACTGTTTGGAATTGTTGTCTTGTTTTTCATTAAGTTGTTTGAAATTGTTGTTTAGTTTTTCATTCCACTGTTTGAGAGTTTCATTAAGTTGTTTGAAATGGTTTTTTTGTTTTTCACTCCACTGTTTGACATCTTCATTCAATTGTAGCAATAATTTTTACGAAAAATCGCGATATTTGACATTTTCCTCGTTCCACCGTTTCTTTTAAGTCCGAAGCCAGTAGTTTACAGACTTTGTAAAGTGGTAGTTACTTAATGTCGACGTTAGACCTGGATTTTTGTTCTGAAGACTGAGATGCTGACGCCGGCCGCACTTTGAGGTGACCCTTTCGCGGAGGAGCCCGCGGTCGGCGGGCAGCGCAGGCGCTGCCAGGGCGGCCACGCCCCACTCCAGGGTGGGCCGCACGTGTGATTCGTGAACCAGTCTCGGACCGGCTGCACCTCCTCTTTATCCTACCAACAAATCGACGCCCACCACCCGCTCCACTCACTGCACAGCCTGCGTGCTCATTCCATTCCGTGTCCCTACAACGTGTGGCACGCAGCCATTTGTAAACGATTCCAGCTGTGACTCATCGATAACACAGCCACAGGATACTACGCTTTTTCGTTTTGTAAAGTGCACAATACTACATATCCCAACATTTAACGCAAGTTACCGATCTTTGTACACCTTGAAATCTTTTAAAAACCTGACTGAGTATTTTATGCATCTTTTGTCAAACACTACTTCCATACAGAGAATTGCATCATCTGCAAAATGTTTGAGCTTACTATTAATACTGTCTGCATGGTCATTAATGGGACATCACGAACACGAACAGCTACGATCTCAACACAGTTCCCTAAGGCAAGAAGTTACTTATACATCCGCCGATGAATCTCCGATGCGTGACAACTTTCTTCGTCTTCCCTACCAAAAAAAAAACCCTCGATCCAGTCACATATTTTGCTCGATACACCGTACAATTGTACTTTTGAAAATAAGAGTAGATGTGCTACTGATTCAAATGACTTTTGGAAATCGAGAAGTACTGGGTCTACCTGACTGCCTCCATTCGTGGCTTTTAGTATGCCGAGAGAGAAATAAGTGAGATAGGTTTCACGAGATTGACGTTTCCGAAATGCGTGCTACTTGACATAGAGGACCTCATTCTGTTCGAGGCACCTCACTATGTTTTAACTCAGATTATCTGCTAAAATTGCACAACAAATCGATGTGGAGGATAGTTGGCGGCAGTTTTATGAATCGCTTCTGTTGCCCACCTTCCCTGCGCTCTCTTCCGACAACTGGGGACGGTTTTCTGTCTGAGACATTATAATTAACAGATTACACCTTATAAAAGAAAAGATTACGAAATGCGTCAATGCATAGCAGACGTGACAGAAGAGTCGATAGCGACCCGCTAAAACGTCCAGGTGCGGACTTTTCGCACATTTTTCTCGACAATAATAGTAAGCAGTGCACACAACACCGCACGTTAGTCAACAATGTCAACTTTATTACTACAAGACTGTGTCATATTTAAAATTGAGAGCGAGTCTTAACGTTCCGTAGTGGTCCCACGTCATCTGAATTTGATGGATCATAAGACGAACACTTTAAATTTTGCGATCAAAGTGATTTTCATTTTCTGTTTAAAAAAGCGATGTGGCGACAACTGCTGAACAAACTTTCCTCACCCTACTGTACGACAAATCGCAGAAAAAACGTCGCGTTCTGGACAGGTCTCTAGTGCGGTGCATTAATTAAACTGCATATTTTCGTAGTATGCACGTATAGGTCCACCAAATAAGGTACTTTACCTTTGCAAACACGTAAACAAACGTGGCGGCGCGTCGCTTTGCTTCTTTCAGCCAGCCGCGGTTTGCCACACATCAGGCCGTCACCAGAAACTTCATTTGACAGAACTGTGAAAATAATGCCGCACGAATATTGCGGTGAACGTCCTCGGTGCTGTGTCGTACCGCCAGAAGCACGTCCGTGTGGCGTCACGTGTCCCGTGCTGTGACCGGCCGACAGGAGAACACGAAGCGGCTGCCGTGTCGATTTAAGATTCGCGCACTTATTTGTCAATCGTGAACCAACGAGTCTGTTAATTTAATCTCACTTTTGGAGCAGACGCTGTTTGTCTATGCTCCAAATGCAGGTAAAACATTTCTAACATACTCTGGCACTGTCTTTAAAGAAGAAGAAAACAAGATACTGGTCCAGAGGTGATTTAGAATGAAAAATACACAAGCTGTAACCTGTTAAAGGGAAATGTTACACTCGGAACGTGACGGCTACGTCAGCTTTCTGCGAATGGTCAGGGAAACTTCGAATAACTTGTTTGGAGCACCTTCCCGCTCACATTGAAAAAGAAGACACAAGTATGAGAAAATTTATTCTCTTCTACTTGGTATTCTATGACAGATTATTAAGGTACCACAATGTGGGAACATGAAGCCTACATCGCCCTTGGAAGAATTTCGACTTTTTATTTTACTGCGTGTAGAATGCTGATTTTCTTCTTAACCTTACCCTGCGTAAACTATGGCTGGGAAAGATGCGACACGTCTACTGTTTTGGTAACTGCCAGTACTGTTTTGGTAACTGCCAGTGCTGTTTTACTTTCTTGCTTGATCGTAGCTTGCACTGGTTGTGGTGACTCACGATACGCTCATATATAAATTGTAACAAAAGTATTTCACTAAGCATGTGCGACAAAACACCAGCACAGATGTCAGCCACGTTTTCAAATTTTCCATCAATCAAAATTTCGCTCAAACATGTCAAACACGCCCCGTGTCAAGCAAAACCCTACACGTTCAAATATTTGGCACACAGAGTAAAATTGGGTGCCACTATTTGATTGTGTAGCGGGCCTTTAGGTGTTTTTAAGGATGAATTGCGTATCTGATAGTCTCAGCGGTTATACGTACGCCATACGAAAATGTGCAGCGTTACTCACGGGCAGAATTAGAGGTCTCCCCAAAGTGTACAGATTTGGCCACGATTTGCTGTGTAAAAGTTTCGGAAAACATAACTTCAGTAGATTACCTGTGTTGCAAGTAAAACGGTTTTAAGATGGGTCCATTAGTACGGGAAAAGCAATTTTTAATTATGAAACTAGCAAACTTTGAGAACTATGGAGAGAAGCACTACCGCAGAAGAGGTGAAGGGAAGGCCATAAGAGATAGAAGGGGGGAGGGGGTGAGACAGGGTGTGGGCAAAATCCCCGGGCATCAGGCGTCATGGGAGGCCCCAAGCGTCTATCAAGGCTTCGGCGGCCCTAGAATACAAAGCTGGCAAATATGAGGTTGCTTTTGTAAAATAATTTCTTCATCCTGCACCTGTATAGCCAATCCGGCTCTTTCTTGTCACTTTTACCATTCTTACAGGTGAATTGCACGCAATTCTATTTCTTGCTTGACTTGAAAGCACGACTTTTCCTTTAGACACTGTACATTGAAACCGCATTACTTGTGATGGAATCTGAAGTGTGCTTCCTTTAAATGCTGTCGGAAAAACTGCCAAAGCATGTGCGTAACAAATGTACACAGCAACAGCTATAGAATGTCGCTTTGATCTGTTACGATTGCCAGCAACATTAAAATCTAAGCTAACCTGATTGCATCACAAGGTGATTTTACACGAAATAAGCAGAAAATATTTTCATTCGAGAGTGGACACAAAATAAAGTACAGTAAAATTTGATCAATGCAGAACGTGTATAAGTCGGAAATCTGCCCAAACCGTAGAAGTATTTCAGTCCCGACGCATTCAATACACTTTTACAAGCTAACTTCTTTTTATATATATACAGCGGAACGTGTCTAAAACAGATCGCTAATTCTACGACTTTATTAAGAATTCACTGTGTAACGCCGAAAGTTAATTTTGACGCAAAGACAATATATGCCTGACTGTCTGCTCGGCGGCGCAAAACTGAGAAAAGAGCAGATGTGCTGCGGGCGTGGACATCAGACTGCACCGCTCTGTGCAACAACGAACAGGTTAGCGCGCAATGTCGGTACATCAAAGGAAATGGTTCGTTCGTGAGCGCTCGGTTTGGAAGGGTCTCTGGTTGGTTTTCCATTATTATTTACGCACGGGGTGGAGGGGGGGGGGGGGGCGCACGCTGGAACACTGTAGCGCAACTGTGGACGCTGTTGCAGTCGGTGCAGTGAAGGAGACGAGTGTTGTTCCGATGACGCACTAACAGCATTATTTTATGTCCGTTTCACTTGACTAGGAGCGCCTTAAGTGATAAAATGATTCGAAGGAAAAGTACAAGTCGCAAACACTTACACTCAATGAAAACATTTAGATACTCGAGGCGAGTGGGAAAGACTAACTCTCTGTACAAGAAATAACGCTGCGTTTCAAATGCGGTAAAAAACAAATTCACGATGCTTTAAGAAACAAGAAGAAGATACTGGATGAATGGATGATTGGGATGGGGCAAATGAAAAGAAAGGCGAAGAAGACGGGAGATGAAGAAACTAACGGAATAATGTGGGAATGGTTCGTAAATGCGTGGGAAAATAAATTACCTTTTTCTGGACCCACGTTGCATAGTGAGCCAAAGAGCTTGGAAACACCGGGTTTATGCATACACGGGAAGGCAGTACAGTTTCAGAGCTAGGCACAACATCGTGTGGAATGAAGTGTGTGGGGAAGCTAAGGATGTGCAGCAAAGTGTAGCAACAGAACGGAAGACAATATTGTGCGACCTAATTGCGGATTATGATCCGAAAGACGTGTTCGGAGCCGATAAAACGGGTCTCTTTCGTCGCGCACTGTCTTCAGAATCTCTAGCAATTCGAGGTGAAAAGTGCACCGGTGGAAAAATGTCCCAAGAAAGACTCACTGTACTACTGTGCGGAAATATATTACGTGAAAAGGAGACGCCAGAGGTGACTGGAAAGGCGGCAAAACCGCGTTGTTTCGAAAATATAGACCTCAGTAACCTTCTAGTCACAGGGCAAAGCAATATAAAGGCATGGATAATGTGCGGTCTTACGGAAGAATGGCTGTGATCTTCAACGCCATAATGAAAACAGTAAATTGCCAAGTTTTCCTTTTCCCAGACAATGCAACCTGCCACGAGAAAGTCAAGTAAGTTGTCAAACGTGAAACTGGCTCGGTTTCCGCCACAAACAATGGACCAGGGGGTTATTTGCATATACCAGTCCCGTTACGAGCGATTGTAGATGCAATCTCGTATTCTTTGTGCTGAAGAAGCAGAAAGTGCATTTGCTCTGGCATGGCCAATATCTGTCCTGGATGGAGTAAATTGGATTGGCTTGGCAGTCAACGAAATGAAGTGAAAAACTGTTACCAAGTGCTTCAGGAAAGCGGGGTTTGGAGCTCAAGAACAAGACGCATTTATGGCCATCGAAACTCAAGGAAATGTAGCAGTAATTGGTTAATTTATTAAAATGTGAAACGTTTCTTGTGGTGCAAATGACAACATTCGAAGTTATGACTTTCTGTCAACTCACTGCACTTTTATGTCAGCAACAAATTTAACAGGAATCCGCAACACAGAAGTTGATCAGAACGGAGAAAAGGAGCAAAATTATGTCCCTAGGAAAATTAATTTCCCGAAGAATGTCATGCAAGTTAGAGTACACACAAATACTCCCACGCTGTTGGAACTACAGTACAGTGCAAAACATTGCGTAGAGCAAACGATTTTGAAAAGGAAATTCGTACAATTTCCCTCCTTGATACGTGACAAATAAGTGAATTGTAGAGGAGATAAACGTAGGAATACTGGGTATTAGATACAACAATACAAGAATTTAAAGTCGGAGTAAAAATAGAAATATGCCGTATAATTTATCAATTAGTGCAATACTCTACTGTTCTATTGTACAATATACAGTAAACAAACATCTATTGTGCAGGAGTGCACGTACTGCGTAAATACGTTCACAAATTTATACCTTTATGCATGATACGTGACAAATTTTATGTAGCCTAGTGAGTTTTGTGTAATCCGGAAACTTGCCCAATTTGGAAAATTATTTTAGTCCCATGTGATTCCGTTTTGAGCGATTTTTACAGTGTATCTGTTGTCCTGGAAGAACCCTAAAAGTGAAGAAATGAAATGAAATAAAACAGGTACAGTGACGAAGCTAATGGTGGGAAGTAAAGAGGTAATGTTCTTCTTTTGTTCGTTTGCAGAAGAGCCATCTTACATGGGAAGCTTTGCGTTACTTGATGTAAAATTATTTATTGGTCAAAGAAGATTGGCTTTCAGAGATTGATCTCAGAAAATTGGAGGTCCACATAATGGAAATTTCCTCGGAATATTAGTGTTCTTCAGTGACTACGATTCACTAATCGCAAATACATTAGCAGGTCAGAGACGCACAAGAGCTGGAAAGCGTTACAAGTGCGTTATCTGTCAAATGATTTCTAGTTGTGCCCATTACGTCAGGACTGTCATCTTGAAACAGAGGGAAAATGAGAAGTATTAGCCGGCCGAAGTGGCCGTGCGGTTAAAGGCGCTGCAGTTTGGAACCGCAAGACCGCTACGGTCGCAGGTTCGAATCCTGCCTCGGGCATGGATGTTTGTGATGTCCTTAGGTTAGTTAGGTTTAACTAGTTCTAAGTTCTAGGGGACTAATGACCTCAGCAGTTGAGTCCCATAGTGCTCAGAGCCATTTGAACCATTTTTGAGAAGTATTACTCAATTATTGTTGATGCAGCTCCTGATTCAAATGATGCGGAACAGGCGACATTCATCCCGTGTTATATTTGTTTCAGTAAGGAAATGTACGAGTAATTACAAGAAATAAATGAACGGCTTTGGAATTCGTAGATTGTAACCAGAAAACAGGAGTTGCTATTGCAAGTGAGTGCTGTCACGAAGCAGATACGTTTCTCGGAGTGGTTCAGCTTTTATGCGAGCTGTTGAGCTGCTGTCCACAACGATGGGGTACTCTGAAACAGTGTGCTGGGACTTGTTCGTACTCCACGTCTGGCGTGCTCGGCTTGAAGCTGTGACGCCGGCTGCAGCTGACGTGGGTGAGACTGCCGTTGCTGGTGAAACCCCGGAAAGTCGAGTTGAATCTGTCAGCTGAAACACACTCTGTGGCAGAGGGTTCTTTAGGTTACGGAACATCTTTCAAGTGATTAATCGTGACATCGAGTTGGGTAAAGTTGATGGCACAAGCTGACTACAGACTCATATTACTACGAGCTCGAAATACTACCACGGGCATTGAGACACGACGCCTTGACTGCTTATTACGTAACCTTTAATTGGGACACCATTCTTCCCGAATCTAAATCTGTAGCCAGCGCAATTAATACCGGTCCTAAATTTTCGGAGGTACACACTAAGAACAGAAACTCATCTCGTGTGACAGATGTAAATTCAGAAGATTTATTCACGATAAAAGGTTTTTATACCATAATTGACAGTCTAGTATATAACTTGAAAACCCAATGTGAAACAGTGAAGATTACAGATGAAGCATTTGGGTTTTTATAGAAATACACAAAGGTGGCTGATGATCAGTTCACCGAGGCATGCAAGTTATTTATCAGTGAATACCACAACGATGTCACGACAGATGTAGAGGAAGAAGTTAAATATTTGAAAACTATCAGAGTGCCAACTGCTTATACTTCCTTTGAAACAATTAGACCTCTCGAATAAGTTGCACGAGCTTAAAATTCCAAGTTCATTTCCGAATGTGTGCATAGCTATGCGCATCTCGTACCCTCTTCCATGGCTGCAGCTGAAGCATTAAGGCCTGTGAGCACTCTGGCTCGTGTTAAAGACTGTGTCAGACCCACCACACACCAGCAACGTCTCTCAGATCTGGGGACCGCGCCAACTGAACATACTTTGGCAAGGCCGCTAGAC
Organism: Schistocerca piceifrons; assembly: GCF_021461385.2. Taxonomy (NCBI): domain Eukaryota; kingdom Metazoa; phylum Arthropoda; class Insecta; order Orthoptera; family Acrididae; genus Schistocerca; species Schistocerca piceifrons. The sequence goes on from NC_060148.1 coordinate 105,752,700, forward strand.
TTTGATAGGGTGATTCAAATATGTGCTGAACGAAAGGCTCGCAAAGCGCCACTGACAGTGCTACAGGCGAGTGCGCTACAGTGAGCTGCCTGCTGCACAACACACGGCGAGTGCGCTGGTGTCCGTCTGTTTACTGAAATGTGTGGGCATGCCAGGGGACGAGCGGGCACACACCACTCCACACGGCAGCCGTACTGGCACCAGACATTTCCTCAATATGTAATACTCAGCCTTTTGTTGTAAAGTGAATCCAAAGTAAATTATAGCAATGTAAGAAATAAAAGTAAATGACGCGTACGTACGTATTACAGTAATTCGTTACTGTGTAGCTGCTCAAGTCGAAGTCGGAAGCTCATCAACCGTATCAGCTTTTTCCGTTGCCGTGCAGGTTTCCGTCGAGCTGCCATCCACTTCCCTAGCTGTGGTGTTCTTTGATTCCTGATAATTGTCTTCATCACTACTTTTCAAATCAGTACCTATCACTACTGATTCAGTCTCCTTCTCCACGAAAGAGTCATGGCGCTGGTATTCTTTCTGGATATACTCGTATTCAACGTTGGCACACTCACTCGCGATTCGCCTGATTGGTGCGGATGAGTGGGATATTGGAGAAGTGGATTACGACTTTTGTTTCTCTACAGTCCACTTTATTTTAATTCTAATAGAACGTTAGGCAAGGTGTATCGTGACAGCTACTTATAGTTTTCTGAAATAACAGACGGCGTGGAATTAAACATTTTTCTTAATAAACCAATGCCCAGTAATGCGTCGATTGGAACCTGTACTGGGACGAATGAAACTGTACGTCGTAATAAAAGTGCCGGAAGGTCTTCTCCTGGAGAACAAGTGTGGAGTTCAGAGTGCGATCTTGGCGACGGCGAGTCACGCATGTGTGCTGCAAACTGCTTTCTTACTGCGAAATTATTGTACACAGAAGGAAAAAGTCCCAACGCCGAGAAGGAGTTGTGCAACACAAAACCAAAGTTAGTGCGAGTGTATATACATTTGAAAGATGACGTGTGTTCAAATTTCGCGCCGGTCGCATAAGTAGCGCCACAATGAGGATGTGACTCAGGTTTTGTTTAGTGTCGTCCATACAAGAGGTGGTGGGTCGATGTCAGGGAAGAATGCTTTTAAGGCGATAAAGGCGCCATTATCGACACGTCAGTGAGTTTGTACGAGGTCTCGTAAGAGGACGGCGGGAAGCTGCGATGCTGCAGAAAAGCGTGCCGGGGATGCAGCCACTGTGCGTGGCTGACTGCTGGCAGCGGCGGCCACGGGAATGTGCGGCTGGAGGAAGACGGCGCTCCGGGCGGCCGTATTAGACTCGCCGTTCGGCGTGCGGCTCTGCTGGCTCGCACTGCAGCTGCGGCAATAATCTGAGCAGCAGCTGGCGCTGAGGAGAGGCGCAGGCCCGTGAGGTGGCGCAGGGGGGCTCACGCCGAATTCCTCACGGCAGCGTCAGTCACGGCGACAGTCACCGCAAGCTGGATCGCAGTTTCAATACGCAGTTTGCTGAGGAACTTTGGCTCTGGCAGAGATGGCGACTACTTCTGCTGTGTTACTAGTACAAGTTCAGAATCGAATTCCGATTCTGAGTTTGAGTTCGAAACGGTGTGTTACATCGTATTGATGAAACAAAACGCAGAAAAAAGTGCGTACATGAAAAGAAGACTAGGTCATGGGGAATTCACTTTAACCAAGGAATTTGATGATGAAAAATTCACGAACTATTTTAGATTAAACCGTGATCAATTCTAAGAAGTGCATGGTCACATCAAGAATGAAATTGACAGACAGGGACGCAACGCTACAAGGCCCCTTGGAACCAAGGAGAAACTAGATGGGTTTTTAAGGTAAGCTATTATGATGAACATGTATGTCTATATATAAAAATGTTTTGTCGGTTTGTGTATAGGCACTAACCTCCGAAAGCTATTGACCGATTGCTTTGAAATTTTGACACAACGTTGCATTCTAATACGAGATGCTTTTTAGGTACCTATTTCTGTAATATATTATATATAACCTATATACATGTAATTTTTGACGATTTTTCGTAACTATGTTTCCCCATTATATATATATATATATATATGTACTCGGACCACAGTTTCGATTCTATATTGATATCAAAGACGTGGTTAAATCCATCTATTCCGTTTTCACTCGTAGATATGGAGGGCTACACGCTAGTAAGGAATGATATTGTAAGGAACCTAGGCATTTCTTTTTTTTTATATAAACATTTAACCAGGACAGAGTACATCACGAAAATTTGCTACAGACTTTTAACAATGTCAATGTAGAATGTTAACAACGAATTACAATGCAACTTACCATTTCGTGTGTCCGTTTCCTTGGCCACTTCCTCCCACTTCTCAGCTTCGTTTGCAAGTAATCTTCATAGCTTGTATCATACAGAACTTTGCGAACGCGTACGGCTTCAGTTAGCTTTTCCTCCATTTCGAACTACCAACAGCCAGAAGCACAGTGAGCCTCGCAGTAAGCTGCGTACAGGAGACTGCGGTCCGCAGGGTCACCGAGCGCAGGAACTGCGCCACGTCACGCTGCGCTCTAACGTGCGGGGGCAGCACCACTCAGCTGTGCGGTTCGCAAAAACTCACCGTGAGTCGCCCTGCGTCACCTCACGGACCTGCGTCTCACCTTGCGGCCAGCCTGACTGCCAGACGTCGGCTACTTCGAGGACAGCTCCGAGCCAGACGCCCTGTACGGCACGTTCCACAAACCACCGCCATTTGCGACTTCAGAGGCCAGGAGCGAGAGCAAGATGGAGGACTGTTCTATGACGGCTGGCTCTGCCTCTGCGCTGCTTGGGAGGCTGCCAGTGGAGCACCTCCGACCAGCTCGTCTGCGTGCTCAACACACCGGACCTACACCTGCGGGATGCAACGGCAGCGTTATCCACAGATAGCGTCAACCGTCCCTGCACTGACCGAGCAGGTGCAGCAGGCATGCAACTCCAGCCCACAAACTGGCGTCCCGCACCTGTGCAACACAACGAATGCACGTTTTCACGCTTGCATTTAACATTCTGGCGGTTACACCGGTCATTGATGTATCAGCACTCCACATTCGCAATGGCTTATCTCGCACTTCCATCAACCTGTGAGCTTGCAGGATTAATCACTTAAATATCTTACCCAGACAAACGTATTCCCGAAATTTCATTGCAGGCCAGAGTGGCCGAGAGGTTCTAGGCGCTTCAGTCCGGAACCGCGGGACTGCTACTGTCGCAGGTTCGAATCCTGCCTCGGGCATGGATGTGTGTGATGTCCTTAGGTTAGTTAGGTTTAATTAGTTCTAAGTTCTAGGCGACTGATGACCTCAGAAGCTAAGTCCCATAGTGCTCAGAGCCATCTGATTTCGAAGTTTCATTACTCTACATGAATTATGTTCTGATTTTTCCCGCCATTATATTTAAATATAAAGAAAATTGCAACCACATTTATAAATTAAAAGGAAGGTCAGTGTTGGCCGTAATATTGATGTTTTATTGATGGCAGAATCGATTTTCGATCACATAGTGATCATCTTCATTTCTGGAAGTTAAAATTTTTTTACATAGCGATCAGTGAGTAAAATCAAAAAAACCTCAAATACACCTGAGTATAAACCAAGTGTTGGAAAGAACATACCTAATATGTACAAATTAAACTCAGACACTGGTATCAAGTTATCAATAACCAAAACTGAGAAGCGATGACAATAACTGAAGCCGCTGTTTACTTTGACCTATACATTTATAAATGTTACATTTGTAGCTATCTCAACCTAAATAGATTCTGAATGAAAACGTGCGAAATGTGTGTGGAGAGCAGGAATGTGAACGCAGAAAATGTGCTGGGAAAAAAATTGCATACTGGAGGCAGGAAATTTTACTTTCAGTGTCAGTTCAGTAATTAGGAAAGCTGTCTTCCCGCAATTTGGTAAAAAAACAATGTTATCAATTTTAATACTGGAAACTAAGTAATCAAATTTCATATTCTCTAACTTGTAGTAACAAACTTATCTCAGTAGTTTATTGTTTCCACGGTAAGAGTAGGCACCAAAAATCCAAATGACGAGCACTGGCTTTTGCCCAACAAATGAAGCATTTGCAGACTCTGTATTACGGTAAGTAGTATTTATGTTCATGTCCTCTGCGTGGGGACAATTCACGCTATCTGTGCAGTGACATGTCGCAGTCTGTATAATTTCCTCGAATGTTTACAGGCACCATAAAACAGGATAACACTGCACCCGAACGCAGCCCAAGATAGTCCTCGGGGATAGACGTTCGTATAGCACTGCGCACTCTTATTCAACCAAATAAGCCGAGAACAACCGTTCACTCGAATTCCACCGGTATTATCTCGTACAACGTGCAGTGCGATTGTATACACAGCACTTACGAACATACGTTTAGTGTTTAATAAAAATTATACTCATCGTGTATATCATGTCAGCGTGTATTGGTTGTGTATCTCCGATATTGCTCGAGTTGTGCTGCGTCTCAAACGACAGCAGACTTGGGTTGGGGGCTGCGCCAGCGGCGGCCCTCAGTGGCGCAGCTCGGGGGAGCAGCGGCGCTCTGGCGGCCACAGCTGTCGCCTCGTTCCGGCAGGTGGCGACGACGCCCAACTCTGCAGGGCGTCGCAGAATCGCGTGGCCAAACTTTCAGGAAGCTTTCCTCACACGTTGGCCCGGAAGCGCTTCAAGTCAGAGCTCAGTTTATAGAGCTTTTCAGCACATTAATTATTCGAAACACTCGCAAAAAGAACACACTGCCACAGTATGAAGCACTCTCCTAAATTAAGTGTTCAAAATGCCCACCGTGAACAGGGATACATTCATCAACCCGCTGTCGCGCGCAATCCCTGAAACGCTGACGCTGCCCCAGACAACTGCAAATTGTTTCACAGCCCCGCACAGTACGTTCACGGAGACTCTGTACGCCTCGTACCGGGGTGCCGTACAGAAGAGCTTTCCAATGCCGCCACAGCTGAAAGACTTGTGGGGGTACGTCTGGAGATCGTGTAGGCCGAGGGACCGGTCCACCTGTATGTATCCGCCTGTCACGGAATATCTTGTTTAGAAGTCGGAAGTTAGCATTTGGTGCGTCTTATTTGGCGCTGACTTACTTATATCCGTCATTATTAAAAAGGGAACAATTGTGAGATCCACCACCTTCGAGAGGATGCACGCTGATACGGAGGCACAAGGAGTGCCGAACGATAGTTTCTCTGGCTGTCGTACATACCCTGATGAGGTGGCAAATTTCTCATAAATACAATTGTTACCGAAATTGTGAGACAATCCCTCCAAAATACACTGAACCGCAAAAGAGACTGGTACACTGATGCGTATTCAAATACAGCGATATGCAAACAGGCAGAATACGGCGCAGCTGTCGGTAACGCCTATATAAGACAACAAATACCTGGTGCAGTTCTTAGACCGGTTACTGCTGCCACAATGGCAGGTTATCAAGATTTAAGTGAGTTTGAACGTGGTGTTATAGTCGGCGCACGATTTATGAGACACAGCATCTCCAAGGTAGCGATGAAGTGGGTATTTTCCCCCACGACCGTTTCGCGAGTCTACCGTTAATATCAGGAATCCGGCAAAACATCAAATCACCGACGTCGCTGCATCCGGAAAAAGATTCTGCAAGAACAGGACCGACGACGATTGAACAGAATCGTTCATCGTGACAGAAGTGCAACCACCCGGAAAATTGCTGCAGATTTCAAAACTAAGCCATCAACAAGTGTCAGTGTGCGAACCATTCAACGGAACATCGTGGATATGGGCTTTTGGGGCCGAAGGACGACGCGTGTGCCCTTGATGACTGCACGACACAAAGCTTTATAAGGTTTTCAGAAATTACTGCAACCAGTCGCCTTTTATGTAGATGTATTTTATTTAACCATGACCGGTTTCGAGCTGCCTAGCAACTCATCATCAGATGGTATATACATTTAGTGCTTTTTTGTACCCATTGTGTGGGTGGTTGAGTATCTGTGGAGATAAATCTTTCTGCAGGTATATATATATCTCTTTTAGGACGTATTTTTGAAACCATTGTGTCTTGTCTTTCACAATTTCACAAGTTAAAACTTTCACTAGATGTATATTACTTTTATGAGGCACTGTTGGAAACATATATCTTGTTTTTCGTAAACATCGCTGAACACACTTAGCCACAGATACGAATACAGGATTTACACATTATAATGTGTAAATCCTGTATTCGTATCTGTGGCTAAGTGTGTTCAGCGATGTTTACGAAAAACAAGATATATGTTTCCAACAGTGCCTCATAAAAGTAATATACATCTAGTGAAAGTTTTAACTTGTGAAATTGTGAAAAACAAGACACAATGGTTTCAAAAATACGTCCTAAAAGAGATATATATATACCTGCAGAAAGATTTATCTCCACAGATACTCAACCACCCACACAATGGGTACAAAAAAGCACTAAATGTATATACCATCTGATGATGAGTTGCTAGGCAGCTCGAAACCGGTCATGGTTAAATAAAATACATCTACATAAAAGGCGACTGGTTGCAGTAATTTCTGAAAACCTTTTCACACCACAGTCGCAGTGTTCCACATCCACAATGGATAAAAGTCTTACAAAGCTTTATGCCTCACCTGGGCCCGTCAACACCGACATTTGACTGTTGATGGCTGGAAAAGACGTTTGTACATGTCGGCAGGAGTCTGTGCAAGCTGATGGAGGTTCTGTAATGCCGTGGGGGTGTCCTGATGGAGTAATATGGGACCCCTGATACTCTGACGCGTGTGTAAGCACCCTGTCTGATCACCTGCACCCATTCGTGTCCATGGTGCATTCCGCGGGACTTGGCCAATTCCATAAGGACAATGCGGCACCCCACACGTCCAGAATTTCTACAGAGTGACTCTTCTGAGTTTAAGCACTTCCGCTGGCCACCAAACTCCCCAGACACGATCATTATTGAACCTATCAGGGATGCCTTGGGACGTGCTGTTCACAAGGGGTCGCCACCTCCTTGTACTCTTACGGATTTACGGACAGCCCTGCAGGATTCACGGTGTCATTTCCTTCCAGCACTACTTCGGACATTAGTCGAGTCCACGGCACTTCTGCGTGCTCTGAGCCACCCAAAACGATGTTAGGTGGGAATACAAGTTTCTTTGACTCTTCAGTGTAGGTGTGAGGAAAAAATTAAAACTAGGATCTTGACACAGGATATTAGAACGCCAGGTTCGACTCGCAAATTGCCAGTCCTGCCGTAGCAACAAAACCGGCGCGAAACTTCCTAGCAGATTACAACTGTCTACAGGACGGAGACTCGAACTCGGGACCTTTGCCTTTCGCGGGCAAGTGCTCTACCAACTGAGCTACCCAAGCACGACTCACGCCCCGTCCTCACAGCTTTACTTCTGCCAGTATCTCGTCTCCTGCCTTCCAAACTTTACAGAAGCGCACACACCTATGCCGATCCACCACAGTAGCCCATGGAACAACTGCGTCATCAAAACGTTGCAAAGTAAGAAGCCTGCATTTACCTTCATTAAGTAGTGCGCCTGAACTTCGACAATAATCATCCCTTACAGCCTTCCGTCGAGGTACCTCCGCAGAATTGCGGAGTAGAACCATCACATCATCTACGTATGCACCAACACCTATAGTCCCTCCGGAAAGCGTCCAACCTTTCAACTGGGATGCTAAGCTCCGAAGTAGGGGCTCCAGAGACAACACAAAGTCATTGACAGCGGGCTTCCTTGGGGCACTCCCCGACGGATATTTATGAGGGGTGTCAGTTGGCCATTAACAACCACCGACGCTGAAATACCTGTAAACAAAGTTGAGAGCACTCGCCGTGTGTCAGCAGTAAAACCAACTGCCTCCAGAATCCGAAGCAGGAGGTCGTGATTAACACGACCAAATGCCTCATCAATGCCTAGGAAATCAAGGACACGAGGGACGAACGTTACAGCAGCAACCGAAACCAGGTCACGACACTCGACTATAGGAGTAAGAATGGTACGACCAGATACGCAGCTTGATGTTTGGCAACGATCATCTCCATCAGAGCCGACATCCTCACTTCAGTCTTATAATCAAAGTTTAACAAAGTAACTGGGCGAAAGCTATCAGGGGAAGCCGGTCCAGGGCGTTTCTAGATTAAAACAATTTTTCGCATTTTGAACGAGGTCTGCACTACTCTACCTGTAACACTTCATTCAAAAGAGACTTAAAAATAGTACCCAATAGCGGCCAAAAGCGCACTTAAAAGTCCATCCAGACCTGGAAAAACACCGATTAGTGACATTTTAAGATACGTACAAAAGTGGCATTCTGAAATCGTGGACTGGGAACGATGAGCTCACCAGTAAGCGCGGTTTCCCCGACACAGCAGGCTTAAAAGTCGGCAGCCGAATGGTTCTGACGCGCTCGCAGCAATACCTCTCCAGTTTTCCAGTTTGTGGACTTCTGATCCGCGAAAAAGCACTCGGAATCGCCAAGGAGTTGGGTCTTAACGATTTTAAGGCATCTGTAGGGTGGCTTGACAAATTTAGGGTTAGACACATCATCTCTTCTCTAACCGTGTGTGGCGAGTCCAGTCCAGTGGACGAAAACACCGTGTCAGACTGGCAGAAAAGGATAACAGGAATTTGTGAGGGTTATGAAGAAAGAGGTGTTTTCAACTGTGACAAGATTGGTCTCTCCTTCAGAACTCTACAGAGTAAAACGTGGCTGCTAAAGGTGAAAACTGTTCAGGAAGTAAAATTTCAAAAGAACGACTCACTGCTCTACTGCGTGTTAATGAAACAGGCGAATGTGACGAGCCTTTAATTACTGCCGACACCGCTAAGGGTACTGACTTGAGTAAACTGAACATGCTCTCGGATGATTTGAGCAATAACTGACTGACTGGTTGCTGGCATTTGATGGGAGGATGGACAGACAAAGAAGGTAAGCAAGTTTTTGGATAATGCCACTTCCCACTGAAATGCTGCACTAAAAAATATGAATACAATCTCCTTGCCGCCAAATCCAAGTCCACGTAGCCAGCCACTGGACCAGGGGATTGTTCAGAACTTCAAAGCGTTTTGCAGGCAGAAAGTGCTGAGACACATTTCGTCTCGAATGCACGGCGTTGAACCTGGATATGAACTTGGAAAATCTATTACCGTACTGGATGCAATTCTGTGAATTTCTTCAACCTTACAAACCAGTCTTACAAACCAGTCACTGAAAGGCCTGAGTCGACAACATTCCATTGGAACTACTGACAGCCTTGGGAGAGCCAGTCCTGACAAAACTCTACCATCTGGTGAGCAAGATGTATGAGACAGGCGAAATACCCTCATACTTCAAGAAGAATATAATAATTCCAATCCCAAAGAAAGCAGGTGTTGACAGATGTGAAAATTACCGAACAATCAGTTTAATAAGCCACAGCTGCAAAATACTAACACGAATTCTTTACAGACGAATGGAAAAACTAGTAGATGCCGACCTCGGGGAAGATCAGTTTGGATTCCCTAGAAATACTGGAACACGTGAGGCAATACTGACCTTACGACTTATCTTAGAAGAAAGATTAAGGAAAGGCAAACCTACGTTTCTAACATTTGTAGACTTAGAGAAAGCTTTTGACAATGTTGATTGGAATACGCTCTTTCAAATTCTAAAGGTGGCAGGGGTAAAATACAGGGAGCGAAAGGCTATTTACAATTTGTACAGAAACCAGATGGCAGTTATAAGAGTCGAGGTACATGAAAGGGAAGCAGTGGTTGGGAAGGGAGTGAGACAGGGTTGTAGCCTCTCCCCGATGCTATTCAATCTGTATATTGAGCAAGCAGTGAAGGAAACAAAAGAAAAATTCGGAGTAGGTATTAAAATCCATGGAGAAGAAATAAAAACTTTGAGGTTCGCCGATGACATTGTAATTCTGTCAGAGACAGCAAAGGACTTGGAAGAGCAGTTGAACGGAATGGATGGTGTCTTGAAGGGAGGATATAAGATGAACATCAACAAAAGCAAAACGAGGATAATGGAATGTAGTCGAATTAAGTCGGGTGATGTTAAGGGTATTAGATTAGTAAATGAGACACTTAAAGTAGTAAAGGAGTTTTGCTATTTGGGGAGTAGTAGAGAGGATATAAAATGTAGACTGGCAATGGCAAGGAAAGCGTTTCTCAAGAAGAGAAATTTGTTAACATCGAGTATAGATTTAAGTGTCAGGAAGTCATTTCTGAAAGTATTTGTATGGAGTGTAGCCATGTATGGAAGTGAAACATGGACGGTAAATAGTTTGGACAAGAAGAGAATAGAAGCTTTCGAAATGTGGTGCTACAGAAGAATGCTGAAGATTACATGGGTAGATCACATAACTAATGAGGAAGTATTGAATAGGATTGGGGAGAAGAGAAGTTTGTGGCGCAACTTGACCAGAAGAAGGGATCGGTTGGTAGGACATGTTCTGAGGCATCAAGGGATCACCAATTTTGTATTGGAGGGGAGCGTGGAGGGTAAAAATCGTAGAGGGAGACCAAGAGATGAATACACTAAGCAGTTTCAGAAGGATGTAGGTTGCAGTAGGTACTGGGAGATGAAGAAGCTTGCACAGGATAGATTAGCATGGAGAGCTGCATCAAACCAGTCTCAGGACTGAAGACCACAACAACAACAACAACAACAACAACATGTTTGATCCGATGTGTAGATTTTCGGATATTTCTCCAATACAAATGAACACTCTGTATAGTTGGAACCATGAACGACTGCGGTCTATTTATGGCTCGTTCTACGCACCTGACGTCACGCATCCGCTCACAGCCAATGGGTGTTCAGCAGTTTTCTGAGCGGTCTGCTGTGAATGTCTTGGCGAGTGCGTTGTTGCAACTTGTCATGGCTGATGATGGTGGTAAACGACAAACTCTCCATAAACAGGTGAGGGACGTTATGCACAGGATACATGTTTTTTTCAAGCGCGGAGCAGAGAGCGGTGGACCTATCACAGACGTCGCCAGATCTCAGGAACGCACTGCAGAAGCGACAGGCGTTGGCTTGAGAACCGTTCAGCGGATTGCCAATGAAGGAAAATTATCCACTGAGACCGGTGGAAGCCCACTTTTCAGATCGCCAGGGAAATATCGCACTCGTGAGAGGGCTGTAACCAATTGAGATAATTTCGACAAAGATGTTGTAAGACGTGCAGTGCTCAACATGTACAAGCCGTGGAAAAAAATTGCTGGTTTGAAGAGCGCGCCGCAGCGAATAGTGTAAAGCAGTCTCCGTCCTTTTCTAGCGGTGGCGCCGCTGTGGCAATCGTAGCTTTTGTGTCTCCCTCTGGTGGGAAAGGGGAAAAGTTGCCTGTTCATGTGGATTTAAAGGGCGCTATGAACTCCAAGATGATTTGTCCGTCTTGAGCGTCGGCGCATGTGAGGTCGCCACGCGAGTCCAGTGGGCCGCGCCGTATAGCGAGGGGTAGTGGCTTCGCGGCAGACACGAGAGCAACAGGAGTCAACCCACGACGTCGGTCTGGCCGGTGCGAGCTGCCGGAGTGGCCGTGCGGTTCTGGACGCTACAGTCTGGAACCGAGCGACCGCTACGGTCGCAGGTTCGAATACTGCCTCGGGCATGAATGTGTGTGATGTCCTTAGGTTAATTAGTTTAATGTAAAATGGAATGACCATATAAAATGAATCGTCGGTAAAGCAGATGCCAGACTGAGATTCATTGGAAGAATCCTAAGAAAATGCAGTCCGAAAACAAAGGAAGTAGGTTACAGATGGTTCAAATGGCTCTGAGCACTACGGGATTTAACATCTCAGGTCATCAGTCCCCTAGAACTTAGAACTACTTAAACCTAACTAACCTAAGGACATCACACACATCCATGCCCGAGGTAGGATTCGAACCTGCAACCGTAGCAGCCGCGCGGTTCCGGACTGAAGCGCCTCGAACCGCTTGGCCACCAACGGCCGGCGAAGTAGGTTACAGTACACTTGTTCGCCCACTGCTTGAATACTGCTAACTGGTGTGGGATCCGTACCAGATAGCGTTGGTAGAAGATATAGAGAAGATCCAACGGAGAGCAGCGCTCTTCGTTACAGGATCATTTAGTAATCGCGAAAGCGTTACGGAGATGATAGATAAACTCATTAGCTCGGTACGGGCTTTTGTTGAAGTTTCGAGAATATACCTTCACCAAGGAGTCAAATGGCTCTGAGCACTATGGGACTTAACATCTCAGGTCATCAGTCCCCTAGACAAAACTACTTAAACCTAACTAACCTAAGGACATCACACACATCCATGCCCGATGCAGGATTCGAACTTGAGACCGTAGCGGTCGCGCGGTTCCAGACTGAAGCGCGTAGATCCTCTCGGCCAATCTGGCCAGCTCACCAAGGAGTCAAGCAGACCATGAGGATAAAATCAGAGAGATTAGAGCCAACACAGAGGCATACCGACAATCTTTCTTTCCGTGAACAATACGAGCCTGGAATAGAAGGGAGAACCGATAGAGGTACTCAAGGTGCCCTCCCCCACATACCGTCAGGTGGCTTGCGGAGTATGGATGTAGATATGGATGTAGACATAACCGTGTCTGTATTTTTCCATTTAATAAAACATTAAGCGAAATTCTTTTGGTTGAATGCATACAAAAAATAACTCCCTGTCCAATGCAACAGTCATATACCTTCATACCGATAGCTTCAGACCGCATGAAATAACGTTGTTCACATTAAGTTACATTTTTGGAAGCCTTTTTGGGGCTTGGTTTTGATAAGAGTGTAGATATAGGTTGCGCACCTATTTCTCACGCAGCTTCTTGATATGCACTATTCAAATTCGATGGAGAATGCACAGCATCCTTGACAGGGGGCTATAAAAATGATAACTTTACGCGTTTCCACATTGTCAACAATACGAGTACGGGCCTGTTCTTATATATGACCGTAATGTGGAGGAGACCACAGCACCATTTCGGGAAAGAAGATGTCACAGCGATGCAAACATGTCGACTACACGACTCGTGCGATCCTTTTGCTGAATCAGGAGATAAAGCGATAAATAATTATATACTTGGACGCCATAACCAAGAGAGATAAAACCGATCGCAAAGATCTCCGCCGTTTGCGTTTTCAAAGTGTATTAGACATACATTACAACAAAACGTAAAAAAAAAAATGTTTCATCATAAACGCACGAGACTTACGAGTACTCAGTGTATTAGTGTAGTAAGAAGAATGTCAGGCCAGACACACTCGGTTACAGGGGAAGCATATGCGACAGTGCAGGATCTTTCGCAGTGAATGAGTCGCGAGTGTCGTTGTTGTGACGTCACCACAGTGTATCAGCAAGGGACGCCCCCGAGACTTGAATATATGTTACGCAACTGAAGCGAAGGGAACAGTTAATTCTGAGAAGCGCGCCATATTTCCAACATTTTCCCTCGTTTTGTACATGGCTCATGTAACTATAATATTTCAAACCAGTGTTTTTGACGAAAATATTTACAATACTGTTATCTACGCAAAACCGAGGAATACAGATATTTTTTTGCATCATAAAAAGGTTTTACATTTTCTGTCATCAGAGAGGCCTCACAGATCAGATGTCGCAACAGCGACTGTTGTCTTAGCGCCGAAAGACCACAGAACAATCGGCCGAATTTGTTTGCCATAATTGGAACATGGTTTCAAAGACTAGGTACAGATACGATTCGCGCAAATTTCTAATACATCTTTCTAGTATGGACTATTCAGACATGTCGGAGACCGGACACCAAATTTCGTACAAGTACCTATTAATCGCAAATTTCTTCTCTGTCATTATCAAGGCAACTCTGATACGGATTTGATACGTGGTCGGACGTTTAAGAAATCACAGCACTACTTTGCCCAGATGGCTGGAACTACAACGTTAACACTTTGGTGACAGAGGTTGCACAATTCGATTGTGGGGGCAGAAAACAAAGCGATGGTAATTGGTGCGCCAAAAGATTGGTTAGTTCTACGCCACTGTTATGTTTTAAGAGTTTTTACAGCTGTAGCAGAACAAAAAGGTACTCTGTTTAAAATCATAAACTTGATAATAGGACGAATCTTTTGGAATACTAAATGCATCATGCTAGATAGAAGAGTATAAGGCCTAAGCTCTTGTCGATCGTAGGGGCGGCATATGTGGCGTTGCAGAGTAAGACGCGAGTGCCCATGTTATGACGACACGATTGTGTATCATGGAACGAGGTCTGCCGCGGTGTATACAACGTTAGAAAATTTTCTAAAGTAGGTGTCTACATCTGAATGTGCGTTTTCAGGGCTGGGTAGACGGCGGTGAGTTGTCGGCACTGCTTAAGAAGCAGGTACTTGCCGACCATTACAAACACACATGAAACCAAAGTCGTTAAATTATACACAGTGACGGAGTACTGAGGAATGTTTGGACACGTTCTTTCAAAAGGGAGAATTTCAAGCCAAATTACTGCTTGCACAAGCTACGGAGCAAAATTGTTAAAAATCCTTTCAAGCGTTGAAAGAGGGGATGAACGTCGGTCGACATGATCTTAATCTGTAACTCACTATATTAGTGTCCTCCACCAGTAACATTTTCTGGTACATCACGCCTCTTATCTCGATATGCTGTCGGTATCTGTACTGGATTAAGCAGACATTACGGATGTTATTTCATCTATAAAGTACTGTAAAACTTATCACGCATACTGATGAGGAAATGACCAGGAAACATTTGATCTTTCGTGGAAGCGGCCAGGTTGATGAGCCAAGTCCAACAAGAGCAGGAATTCATCGAATGAGTAATTCTGTCGTTCTTCAAAATACGGAATTGTCGGGACAGTGTTTGAGACGCTTGCTGTCATTTCGCGTAGCCAAATGAACAGGGATACGTATCGCATTAAGAATGCGAGTCTTGGGGAACTAAGGTTAACTGAATTACTTCATGTGTGACACTAGCAGAACTAGTACTTCAGTTATGAAAAGCAGTGCTTAATTCCAGCTACAGATACTTAATTGTCTAACCCATTTGTTTGCAAACATCAACACGGCAGTGATAGAGGCATGCGCCGTCTATATGTGTGTCTCTACGGTCCAAGGTAAGGGAGATGTGTGTCCACAGTTTCACCACGCAAACGAGCGGGTTATAACGCAGTCAGGCACCGTAAAATAATGCTTTGGTGGCTTTCGTTCCCGCGATCGATGCTGCCCAGATGGACGACAGAATAATAACGGTGACACATGGTTTTTTATCTTTTTATAGCCTTTTCCAATCAATTAATTGTTAACATTAATGCGGTCCTCTTCCTCTCACGTGCAGTGTGTAAAGGCCCTCGCTAGATCTTTTCTTTTTGTCTGTTTGGAGGCACGAATGCAATCTGTCGAAACAGAAGGCCAACAGTTGAAAACATTGGCAGGAAGCGAAACCGTGTCTCACACTGTTCTTAAAATCCCCATCAATACGGAACAGACAATGCTGTCAACTTCCTTTATTACATCTTCACAATCGATGGCTGGTGACAACGTATCCGCCAGTTTTACGTACATGATTAAGGTTTTACCTTGATGCGATAGGAATTATTGTAGCCCTTCTATGTGTTAGGAGCCCTGGAGTGTACATACGTTCCACGTCGTCTTATCGCTTCGCCCATTCTCCACAATGCGTGTGACCCAGGTGAGCATAATATAACAGTATCACATGGGTTAACTGGCGTGGATAAAAAAAGTTTTGGCGTTATGCTTTTACGATTTCTGTACCTGTTTTCCGGAAGATTTTCTCACACAATATCCTGATTCTCAGGAGTTTAGGATAACATCAGCTGGAGGCAACTGTGACAGAAGGCCACCCGTGAATGTGTGGAGTGCGAAACAGCACAGTCCAGATGCGTTACAGTGGTACAACTGGCCAGCGACTAGGGCTGTGATTCACGTGTTTGAATGGACACGCACTTCGCAACTGGAGGACTATGCGAGGTTCTGCTATGAGAAAATTTTAAACATTACGTCGCTGAGCCAAGCAAGGATTCACTCTTATTTTGATAACGAACTCTTGCGTGTAAATTTTTTAATCGTTCACATTCACTTCACACCACCGCCATTATTCGCGGGAGAGTTTAAAATTCCAGCTTTCCACGGCGCTAGCGGCAACAATCATTCGCTGAGGGAGCGACAAAGGTCTTACGGCTGCAAGAGACGGAGAATTAACGTAAAAGTCAACGCAGCTTCTACGTCACTACCATCTGGATTTGTGAATGTACTCACAATCAGTAATGCGTCAATATGCAATTATGGTACTAGTTTCGTGATTTTGTGGATAGCGTGCTGGCCTTCAGTGACATCGCCGAATGTAGGCGGACGACCGGGTTGGGAGTCATCCAACAACGTATATGTAACGTACGTAAAAAAATGAATAATTTGAGCAGTGCTGGTTGAGCGAGGTTTGCCATCCAGCAGCGTTATACAGGATTAGGAAAAAGCGTTTGACCAAAGGTGTAGGACGAGTAGATAGTGTGAAACATAGGAATTTTAGCAACTGAGGGTCGCAACAGCGTATTGTAGGCTCTACAGGAACGTAACCGAAATCTGTCATGTGGACGTCTTTACTCAAAATGAAACGTAATTCACAGAAAATGAATACCTAAACACAGTCTTTGGACTAACCAGTCTTCACGGTGAGAACAAGATAAACTTAAAGCATCTCATTTCCATGTATCGTACTTAACTGACGTACCAGACAGCACTTCTTTCGAAATGAAAACAATCACATGATCATGTTTCATGTGTTAAAAACGTCAAAGTAAACGAAAATGAGCTACCTCTTAATTAAGGTAAGTATGTCGTAGTTACTGTTCAATCTGACCACTGCCTTCATGCTGCCATAGCGTCATAAATAAACTACGATCGCTACTAGCCAAAATTAGCTACATTATGTGTATTCACTTAAAACTAAGGGACGTCAGTTCTGTCAGAAGACAGGCCGTAGAGACGAGAACGTCCAGCAGTAACTTGTACCGGCACGGCGGCTGTTGTCTTAGCGTTGAGAGACCGCGGAGGATATCGGACATTTGTTTACGTTTTCGGCATGCCGACATCGACACCTTCTTTCGCAGCACGGCTGCAGTCGGCTGGATAAATTTGCTATTCAGATCTAACGCGGCAAGAACACCGAGAGCGTGTGTCACAAGAATTTCGCTGTGAGAAACTCCGTTCCCAGTTGTAACGGAACGTTCGGTCCACAACTCTTTTCGCAGCATTTTATAAATTGCACGTCTTTGTAATTGTACGCATATATTTTGCTGGTGGCCTGAAAACCTAAGAACTGAGGAGAAATGTAGTTCCGGTGATGGGTCGACAAAACGTTTAGCTTCCGAGAATGATCGATTATGGAAAATATTATCACTTATATCATTTTTCAGTGACGAATACGACGGTTACTTTCTGTAGGGATGAATGGTCACCTTCGCGATTCGCTTTCCATGTCTCCGGACAAGATTTACACACTGTCTCATGGCAATAAATCGTTTTCGCTGCCATGTGAAGAAACCAGTGGTCGACCGTCACATGACATGTGTGAATACAGACATGATAATTATGAAGTCAGAGGGTGATATTTTTTATATCTCTACCGTTGCAATTGTTGTTGTTGTGGTCTTCAGTCCTGAGACTGGTTTGATGCAGCTCTCCATGCTACTCTATCCTGTGCAAGCTTCTTCATCTCCCAGTACCTACTGCAACCCACATCCTTCTGAATCTGCTTAGTGTATTCATCTCTTGGTCTCCCTCTACGATTTTTACCCTCCACGCTGCCCTCCAATGCTAAATTTGTGATCCCTTGATGCCTCAAAACATGTCCTACCAACCGATCCCCTCTTCTAGTCAAGTTGTTCCACAAACTTCTCTTCTCCCCAATCCTATTCAGTACCTCCTCATTAGTTACGTGATCTACCCACCTTATCTTCAGCATTCTTCTGTAGCACCACATTTCGAAAGCTTCTATTCTCTTCTTGTCCAAACTAGTTATCGTCCATGTTTCACTTCCATACATGGCTACACTCCATACAAATACTTTCAGAAACGACTTCCTGACACTTAAATCTATACTTGATGTTAACAAATTTCTCTTCTTGAGAAACGCATTCCTTGCTATTGACAGTCTACATTTTATATCCTCTCTACTTCGACCATCATCGGTTATTTTACTCCCTAAATAGCAAAACTCCTTTACTACTTTAAGTGTCTCATTTCCTAACCTAATTCCCTCAGCATCACCCGACTTAATTTGACTACATTCCATTATCCTCGATTTGCTTTTGTTGATGTTCATCTTATATCCTCCTTTCAAGACACTGTCCATTCCGTTCAACTG